>NC_064811.1:59591371-59891371 GCF_023721935.1 Panthera uncia | reverse complement strand
CATTGGGTGTAAAGATTACTTTAAAAAAAAAAACCAAAAGCTAATCAGTGAGGAAAATAGGATTTCATCCCTTTTTTCCTACTCCTATGTTTAAGTAGAGAATTGTTCCCCTGCTTTGGCTTCTCCCAGTACGACTTCCCTTCTCTCCCACACAAGGAAGTCTGGCTCAGGGACACTGGTTGACACCAAGTTAACCCATTGGAGACTGATTAACGACCCACCAGAATACTATTTCACAAAGGGAGATATGCCTTTTCAATTAATAGGTTATCTGCTGACCAGGGCCCCTCCTCTGGGTTTAGAGTGCTTGGTGAGCATTCAGTCCAAGGGGAGAGAATTGGATGACCTCAAGGCATCTCACATCCAGACAATAAAGCACACTTTGTAGCCAATTAGTGACAAGAATATTTGTGGCTGCCAAACATAATCTACCCTGAGCAGTAAGAGATCAACTCTGGTGAAATTTTGCCCCTTTCGAAAATCATCATTTTCTGGACTCCAGGCAACTCAGGGCAGATGACTCCTCTTTTTATTGACATTATCTTTAGTTGTTGTACTTCCCAGGATTACTGTATCTCTTAGATCACTCAGCCTGAGGTGATTTTAGCTGTCATCGTAACTTCAGAAGCATTGGATAGAGAATCCATTAGAATTTACAAACCATTATTCAGATGGTTTACTTTTGTAATCCCATAAACCTAATTCTTTGGGTTGATTTTTTTTTTAAGGTTATTTATTTATTTTTGGAATCTCTACACCCAATGAGAGGCTCGAACCCACGACCTTGAGATCAAGAGCCCCACTCTTTTCCAACTGAGCTGGCCAGGCACCCCTCTTTGGGTTGATTTTTGATGAGGTTTTTGTCTCTACATTCTGAAGAAGTGACATGCTTCAGGTTTGCAGCCTTTATTCTCCCAATCTCTGGTAGCATTTAGAATCTCCTCTGCTTGAAGACTAATAGATATGATCAAAACCAGTTAGGTAGCTAACACCCACACATACAGCAGGAAGTCATGTCGTTACATTTTATAGTTAACAAATGGGTAAGCCACCAAATGTGTTATGCACTTTTCTGGATATGTGAGGTATTTTAACACAATGATCAAATGGAGAGGAAGACTATTTCTTTAGACCTTAACCTGTCCCAGGTTTACAAAGATAATGGATGGAAAGATTTCAGGGGAAATTAACATTTGATTCTTTCTTCAGGCCATAATAGCCTTTCTCCTTTTCTGCTCTAAAAGGAATAGATTCATCCTACTCTGGGGAGCAGGTTTCTCTTTGCATCAAAAAGCTTTGCAAGGGAGCCAGCTGCACCAAGAGAACCCTGAAATTCCTGCGTAACATGTTTTCAATCAGGAAGGCTTGCTCCAAGGCTGCGGAGGTTCATAGAAGTAGGATGAGGTATAGTGTCAGGAACCCTGGGGGATTCTGGGGTCTCTTTCTAAATTGGCCACTTCTGCCCTTGTGCAGCTTGCCTACTCTGTGGATTGCTTGTGGAACTGAAATGAATTGTGTTTGAAAGTGTTTTGAAAACTGTAAAATGCTACGCAAATGTAAGTTTTACTCCAAGCAAATCAAGGAGCAGTCGGTGAAGAAAGGATCAGTTGAGAGCAATGGGTGTATATGCTATTTTAAGCACCAAACATTAAGTGCCCATGTTTATTGAGCATTTACCCATGTGCCAGGCACGGCACCCATCTAATTAGCCCATCTAATCTTCACAGTGCTCTAATAAGGTAAATAAATATTATTGTTCCCATTTTACAGATGAGAAACCCTGAAGCACAGAAAAGTGAAGCATCCTGCCTAAAGTAATATACGTAGGTAATATACCTAATAAGTGATGAGGTGAAGTGAGCACACAAATCCAGGCAGCCTGGTTGCAAAGCCCGGACCACGTTGCTGGCAGCATGATCCTTACTGAATTGGTAGCCAGTCCAAGACATTTGGTATGCTCAAAAGGTTAAATGTTATGTAAGTGTTGGAAGGCTAAAATCGTGATGAGTAACAATACTTTCCAAGAAAAACAAGTATCCTTTCAGGATTTGGATTTGACCCCTAATGCCTAGTCTTCGTATTTTGGGGTCCTACGTAAACCCTACCTCTGTGGGGATGTGTAGCCTTTAAACATGCATGAAAAGTCATCCCTTACACACCTACTTCATCAGCAAAATGGTGATAATGGGGTTGGTTGGTCTTTTAAGATCCAGTTAGGTTGAAAATGGTCACATAAGAAGGTTCAAAGGAAAAGCACGGTAAATTAAAATGACAGCCAAGTATTTTATGCTGAAGTCTGTAATAAAAACAAGAATCAGTTACTCTAATTCTAGTAATTTTACTTTTTTTAGAAATTCACCTGCTAATAATGATTGGATCTGATTCTCTTTCCTTTCCTTCTTTTTTTTTTTAAAGATTATATTTTAAAATAATCTGTGCACCCAACGTGGAGCCCAAATTTGTAATCCTGAGATCAAGAATCTCAGGCTCAACCTACTGCGCCAGCCAGTTGTCCCCCTGCTTTTTTTTTTTTTTTTGGATAGGAAAAAAGGTATCAGAGTCATCCCATATGTCTGGCAGCATCTTTTCTTCACCAACGTCAATTGGTAGATTTTTGTCTGATTTGTCTGATTTCTTCTTTTTATTTTTTAGAGAGAATGAGAGAGAGCATGAGTGGGGGAGGAGCAGAGGGAGGGAGGGAGGGAGAGAGAGAGAGAGAGAGAGAGAGAGAGAGAGAGAGAGAGAATCTCAAGCAGGCCTCATACTCAGTGCAGAGCCTGACACAGGGCTAAATGCCACAACCTTGGGATGATGACCTGAGCTGAAATCAAGAGATGGGAGGCTCAACAGACTTGAGTCACCCAAGTGCCCCTAATTTCTTCTTTATTCATTTCTTTTGTTTTACCATCTACATCTTTTGTTATACCACCTGTATTTCTGCTCAGATGATATAAATTATTTATGGATATGTTATGAGAGGGAAGGGAGAGCTGAGAGGATGAAAAATTAATACCATCCCGTAGGTACTAAGGCAATGCCTTCACTGTTTACTAATGTTTTTTTTATTGTGAAATTAACATATGACTATAGAAGAGTAGGAGGTACAGAAAAACATTAAGCTGACCAAAAGCATGAAACATGTTCCTACTTAATAGCAAATTGAGTACCATATTTTTTATTTAAGATTGCATCACAAATGTTTGGCTTAAGATTGAAACATAAATATGTAACATAAAAATACATTTTTGAGTACTGAAACTTACAGTTTAGACATAGATTTGTCAGGAATATGTGAATTATTTAACCATTCACTTCTGGATATTTAAGATGCCTCTTTTTTCTTAATTTATTTTTTAAATTTATTTTTAAGATGCCTCCAGTTTTTAAATGATGAAAACAAATAATATCACAATGATATTTTTCAAGATTTTATTTTTAAGTAATCTCTACCTACACACAGTGTAGGTCTTGAACTCATAACCTCGACATCAAGAGTTGCATGCATCACCAACTGAGCCAGCCAGGTGCCCCGACTATGAACTTCTTGGTGCATATCCTAAGAGGGATAAATACATAGAAATGGAATTATTGGCTTAAAAAGTGGAAACATTTTAAAGGTTTTGATATGTCTTGCCAAATTGCTTTTTTAAAAGGTTGAATTAATATTTACTTGCAACAAAAATATACAAAGGGGCTTGGTTTTGTGTATTAGGTGTTTTCACTTACAAATATTTACACTTATTTATGATTTGCCATTGTTTTATTTTAACAGCTCTTTATATGTGCTTAACACTATGTACTTTTTTTCTATAAATTGGACATCCTTTGCATTTTTGTTGATTAGGTTTTCATGTTGATTTCTTACCAAGTTTGTTAGTCCTTTGACTCAAATTTGTGACAGAAGTGTGCAGGTACATAGCTTGTATTTATTTTGGTTATATTCTCATAATTTTCTTTATAATTGATTCTATTGCCTCTAAGCTTAAAAGGTCATTCCTCACCTATGTAATCACTGGAAAACAAAACATGAAGCAGACCCATGTACTAACATAAAAGGATGCCTAAGTTATACTATCAAGATAAAAAGTAGTGTCCTGCAAAACAGTGTTTAATTATGATCCCATTTCTCTCCATCTTTCTCTCCCTCTATTTTTCTTTAAAGAATTTTTTAAGGGGGCACCTGGGTGGCTCAGCTGGTCGAGTGTCCGACTTCGGCTCAGGTCATGATTTCCTGGTTGGTGAGTTCAAGCCCTACATCCGGCTCTCTGCTGTCAGCACAGAGCCTGCCTCTCTTTCTGCCCCTCCCCCGTGTGCGTGTGTGCGCACGCGCTCTCTCAAAAATAAATGAAAACATTTTTAAAAAAGGCAAAACCACCACAAATACTAGGAGTCCAGGAGAAAGACTGTTGTGTCCTCCCTCTTCTCTCAAATGGTCACTTAGTCAATTCATGGAAGCTCTTACGGGGGCACTTTTACTCAGCCAGTGCCAGGTGCTGGATTAGACAGGCAAACATGAGTTCTTCCCCCATGGAACTTACAGGGTGCATGTATACAAGAGGGGAAATATCAGATATTGAATTATAAATTGAAATATTCAGTGTTGTGAAGAAGTGCAAAATGCTGTTCAGTATCCCTGTGCAGCATCACTTAACAGTATCCTCTGCTGTCATTTTCTCCCTACTGCCTTTCTGTCTCCCTTTTTTACTGTGTCTCTCTCCCTTTTTCTATTTTTCTTTCCTCTTCTTGTTCTCTGTCTTTTCTTTCCCTCTCTTCCTCTCTTCCTCTCTCCCAGTTCCCTGAAGACACTATGTTTCAATTATTTTTGCCTCATTCTGAGCCTAGTGCTGTGCTTGATACATTGACAATCAATGGTGGCTGCTGAATGAATGAATCCCAGGAGTCTTAAAGGGTGGACTCCTGCAGGACAACCTGTAGATTACCATTGTATTTCTATTTGTTAAAAAAAATAAATCTAGAGAATCTAGGAACTATAGAATATATAAAGTATACAAAATAACAATAGAACACAGCTGAGATAAACTTGTAGCCTGTTTAAGCGGGTGTTAGGTTAATTGAAATTCTAAGGATAGTTTGTGTAAGGGAAAATCCTACCTAACTCACCTTTAGGATGCTTAAGTGAGTTATTTCAGTAAGAGTACTTTAGGAGAAATCAGTAGATGCAATTTACTTTGCTTTTTCACAGATGTTTTTTGTTTTTAAGTAGGCTTCCCACCCAGTGCGGAGCCCAACAGAGGGCTTGAACTCATGACCTTGAGATCAAGACCTGAGCTGAGATCCAAGAGTCAGATACTTAACCAAGTGAGCCACCCAGGCACCCCTTTCACAAACTTGATAAAGGTTCGAATCCAAGGTCCACCCTGTGACAGGATACATGGCTGATGTGTCAAAGGAAGAGTAGAGTGTGTAAGAGAAAAAGTGGCAAGAAAAGAGGCAGAAGTAACATAAGGACTAAATCAGGTAGACCTTGTAGGCCAGACAGGATGTGAAATTTTATTGGGTTGCCTTTGGAAGGAAAATTTTGAAAATGTCATCTGATTGACAGCTATAAAGGATCTGGTTGTTGTGCCTGTGAGACTAGACTGTAGTAGGATAAGAATGGAAGCACCAAGACCAAGTTGGAAGGCTGTTTCAGTAGGCAGTAGTGGCCTGGACTATAATAGCAGTAATAGGGATGAGAAGTGTTTAATCCAGATTAAATATTGAAGGTAGAGGGAATAAGTTTATTGATGATTGGCTGTGTGGTGTGAGAGAGTCAAGGGTGACAAACATTTTTGGTCGGAGCCACTGAATGAATGTAATTCATACTGGTCTCCCTGCCTTATAGTCTATTCAGGGAGGGGGTGTTTCATGGAGGTTGTATTTAAAGGGCAGGGACATTAGGAGGCTACTGCAGTCATTCTGGAAAGGTGAAAGGGGCCTGAACCCGAGCAGAGGCTATAAGTATGGAGAGGCATTCAAAGGGCACAGACTTGAGAGATCCTTAGAAGTTAAAATCACCATTTAGGAAACAGTTTAGGGGTTTTTTTTTGTTTTTTTTTTTAAACGTTTATTTATTTTTGAGACAGAGAGAGACAGAGCATGAGCAGGGGAGGGTCAGAGAGAGAGGGAGACACAGAATCTGAAACAGGCTCCAGGCTCTGAGCTGTCAGCACAGAGCCCGACGCGGGGCTTGAATTCACAGACCGTGAGATCATGACCTGAGCCAAAGTCAGCCGCTTAACTGACTGAGCCACCCAGGTGCCCCTAGGTTTTTTTTTACTAAAATTAAAGATAGCTGAATATTTACCCTAGAGCAGGGGGTGCCTGGGGCCTGTTTTTGGATAGCCCTAGAGCTCAGCAAGTTTCTTACATATTTAAAGGATTAAAAAAGGGGGTGGGGTGGGATATGTAACAGACCATTTTTGGCCCCCCAAATTTAAAATATTTACTATCTGGCCCTTTACAGTGTAAGTTTCCCAGCCCGTGCTTTAGTTCAGTGGTTTTTATTTTTATTTATTTTTTTAAAGTATACAGTTTATTAGTTTTTTTTTTTATGTTTATTTATTTTGAGAGACAGAGAATGAGCAGGGGAAGAGCAGAAAGACACAGAATCCGAAACAGGCTCCAGGCTCTGAGCCGTCAGCACAGAGCCCGACGCGGGGCTCGAACTCCCAAACCGTGAGATCATGACCTGAGCCGAAGCCGGATGCTCAGCCGACTGAGCCACCCAGGCGCCCCAGTTCAGTGGTTTTTAAAGTGTGGTTACTACACAGCAACAGCATCACCTGGGAGCTTGTTAGAAATGTAAATTCTCAGGCCTCAACACAAACTTGTTGAATCAAAAATCCTGGGCTTGGGGGCTCAGCAATCTTTGTTTTAACAAGCTCTCCAGGTGATTCTGATGTATGTTAATTTTTGAGAACCATTCCCCTAGGGAAACCTTTGTACCTGTGCATCAGGATACATTATCTTGAAGAGTAATAGTGGTTATGCATAAGAACCCCAAACTGGAAACAATCAAAATGTCAATCAGCAGTACAGGAGATAAGTGTAAATCATGGCAGTTAATACAGTGAGCATATTCCATAGCTTGTGATTAAGGGCTTGGAGTGTGATGGCAGACTGTGTTTGAATCCCAGCTCCAACAGTAGCTGTGTGACCTTAATTTGATCTCTCTAAACTTCAGCTTCCTCGTTTGTAAAATGGGCATAAAAATAATAACTACTCTATAGGGTTATTGTTACGCCTAAACAATTACAAAAAGGAATTTGAAGAGTGCTTGGTACAGAAGTATTAAAGGGTAATCTGCATGTAATATATTATGCTTTAAAGGAACAAAAAAAAAGTAAAAGTTCATTTCACAAAAGTTACAATCTGCTCAAATATTTTTCATGTAACAAAATGATTAGGCAAACTAAGGTAAAAACAATGTAGTTTTTGGAGATTCAGATGTTGGTACTGCCTCTGGAAACCTCAGTTTGCACATGTGGAAAATACTTTAAAATTGCTCTTAAAGGATTAAGAAAACTAATGAAAGGTCTATGCCCGCTTACGTTTGGTACATGGGCGCGTAATAAATGTATTCTTTGCTTTTCTATTTGCCATTTCATTTCTTTTGCCATTTCCTCAGCTCTTCCTTCCAAAATTCTTCTGCTGTCTCCACAGTCTTTGAGAAACATCGCCAGAACCTAGGTGCAAAGTGGCTTCCTTGACTATAAGGAGATTTGGCTTTCCCCATGAATCAAGGTCACTAGAGTCAGTGTCTAGTGTTGTCCCAGCTACGCCCTGGGGCCAAGTCTGGGCCTAGATCTAGGACAGGGCTGTAATCCTGCTATCTCCTGAGATTTCAGCCTTTTTAGAGGCCTTAGTATGTAACACCCTTATTATGTATTTAGCAACACCTAAATACATAACAGGCACACAAAGAAATAGATTATTTTCCACTCTGTGCAGGCCACAGCATATTTTTCTATATCCCTGGGCCTAACACCTAGTAGGCCCCGGAACGTATTTTGCTTTGGGTTGTTAGGCTGAATTTGACCTTCTCGGTGGAGTTTTAAATCTCCATTTCCTAGGATGGGTTAATAATGTAGGTGAATTTAGGGTACAAATAGCTGAAACCACTGGCTGCATTTTATGTTTGTCTAGAGCAGCAACCTGCAGACACCTAGTTAAAAGAGAAAATTACTAAATCCCTTCTCTTTTAACATTAATAATCAAAAGGGACTAGAAATATCGGTCTCCAAAAAACGGCGCAAAAGACACAGCGCAGCAGCCAACCGGGTTCGTGTTCTGGTGCGATTCAGAAGGGCGGCGAGGCCAGAGCCTTAGGGCAGTAGAAAGGCAGCCTCCTTGTGACGTCAAATCAGCGGACTCTCGCCCCGGCTTCAGGCCGGTTCCGGTTCCCCGGCTTTCTGGGCGCGAGAGTACGTGAGCGCGGCGGCGTTCTGCGCGTGCTCCGCAGAGAAACGCGAGAAGGTTGGGTCCTGCTCGCGAAGGAGATGCGTGATTGGCTGAAGTCGTGCTGGGGGGTTCCCCAGCCCTTTCGGCAGGGGTAAAACAATAAGAGGGGGCGGCGGCAAAGGGGGCGGGACGTCCGTGTTCCTTGTCGCTCGCCGCAGCGCCTGGCGCCCGGGAAGAGGTGGTTGTAAGGGAAGCGAGCTCACGACTCTCCGGCTTCCGAGGCTTCAGGTTTGTCGGAGGGAGGGGGTGGCGAGCGAGAAGAAGCCACTGCAGCCGGTCCTCGGCGACTCTCCTGTTGACCTCCGCGCGACGTACCCGCCGCCGCTGTTGGTTGGAGGTGTGTACGGGGGCCGGGAAGGGAGGTTGGTGTGGTGGTCGGAAGGGGACATTCCCTTCGCTGGCCGCGGCTCGAGGCAACCGTCCTGTGCGTGAGCCCCAGTGTCGGAGGTGTCGGGGCAGAGAGAGACATTGTTCTTGCTGGCTGCCTACGCTGCCGTGTGTGCGTGGAAGAAGCCGAGCCTTTCCTCGCAGGTGAGGGATAGGAGGCCGCGTGAGAAGGGAGGTGACTGGCGTGCGTTGTGTGGACGGAGGGCTCCGCGGGCACAGGTGGGGCCCGGATTTGTTGGAGATGAGGTGGCGAGCTGGGAAAGGGGACTCAGCAGCTCCCAAAGGCGCGCTGGTGGAGGCTCAATTCGGGACGTGGAGGAGTGGGCTTTCTGGAGAGGATGGTTTAGGGTGGGGAGCCCACCAGCCTTGTCTTCGAGTCGTTTGCGTCTCTTATTCCCGGTTTCAGGGGAGCGGGGAGGCCGTCGCCGCCCCGCCCGTGGGGGAGGGGAAAAGAGGCTGTGTCGGCGGAGGCAGAAGCGACGCAGATGCGAAAGTAGCGGCCTGCGGGCACCATTTCTGTGCACCGAAACAGAATCCGGGTTTGAAAGCAGCCGCCGCTTTGCTTACCCAGTATCTAGTGTTCCGCGGTCTTTGACTCTCCCCTCACCCCGCACCTTGGGTTTATCCCCAACGTGTTCAGAAACCCGGTTTATGTATATGTGTGTGTGTGTGTATGTAACGTGCATCTTCTTCCTACTCTTTTTATGCAGACAATCCTTTATTGATCCAGGAGTAGAAAAGGTGTTTGAGTGCTTTGAGGAATGGGTTTCTTCCTCTTCCCCCACTTTTGGGCTGGGGGCGGGAAGGATAGTCTAGGAGAGAAACATAAGCTTCCCTATATTGTGTTGATTTTTGTTAGTTGAATCTGATTGAATTTTATCTGCGTCTTTAAAAAGCGGATTTCTTAAGATGGCTCTATGCCGATTTGGAGCGAATATAGATTTGCATCTACAGTTTTCCGCATAGATCAATTCCCCCCCCCCCACGCATACCTAATTTCTTAACAGATTTTTTTTTTTTTTCCGACGGTAGGTGCTTTTGATCCCTTTAAAAAAACAACAAAACTCGTGCACGGAAGCTGGAACGATAGTAAAGTTGACCCCCCCCCCAATATAATTGTTATGGTTTCAAATTGGGTTAAAATACTGGTTTTTAGGTTCAAGGCTCCACACACCGTGTTAGTCCTCCAAATGTGAGCATTTCCTGTACCTGGATCTCTGAACCATAAACCGCAATTAGGGAACCCTATATGTTAGAGGGAAAGAAGATGAGAATTCCTTGTCTAGCTCCATATTTGGCAGTTAATATAGCCTTAGAGATGTGAACAAAGTTTCTAAGTAAACATTTAGCCCTTTTAGTATCCAATGTTATTTTGATATCCAAAATTCTTGGTCTTAAAACATAGATGGTATGATTAGTTTGAATTTAGAACGGGATTATGTGTAGTTTCTTTGGTGATAGTACCTCCTGCTTTCTTAAATTTTTAGGATTAGTCATGTGTGTCCCTATGTTATAACCATCTCTCCAGGCTGTTTAATTCTGAAAGGCTATTGGGATTGTAGGGAGGATAAGGACCTCAAATGGATTGCTTGTTAAGAACTGTTATGGTTCAGGTTTTTTAGTATTTGGGGTTGAAATATTAGTGGTGAAGAAGTGTTAAGAGTGAAGAGAATCAGAATACTTGTGGGTTTCTTAGGGACCAGAAGTAGAAGAAAGAAGAAAGTAAGTCTTAATTTGGTAGCCTAAATGAGTGTTCAGTAGTAGCTGAGCAGCCAGTTCTTGAGTTTCAGTAATATTGGCACTGTTGGTAGCAGGAAATAATTGCCCATATTTTACTTATGAGAAATCAAAAATGAAAATTTTGATAGCAGTTGTTGAAAATCTGTAAATAACTAATTGTGTGTTTAGATTCTTAACAGTTTCCTTATTGTGAAGAATTATTCCTATTGATTCCCCGTTATCAGAATCGAAGATTCCTGGGGCGCCTGAGTGGCCCAGTTGGTTAAACATCCAACTCTGATTTCTGCTCAGGTCATGACAGCAGGAGCCTGCTTGGGATTCTCTCTCCCTCTCTCACTGCCCCTCCCCCCTCAAACACACACTCTCTCAAAATAAATAAACATTAAAAAAAGTTTTTAAAAAAAATACAAACTTTTTTTCAAGGATTGAAAGTTCATTCTTAGGTTTCTTTAAGACTTTTCCCCCACATTTTACACTGAGTTGATATAGAGGCAGGGAATGACCCCCCCCTTTATTTTAAATTGTTTTTTTAATGTTTATTTGTTTTTGAGAGACAGACAGACAGACAGAGGATCCGAAACAGGCTCCAGGCTCTGAGCTGTCAGCACAGAGCCTGATGTGGGGCTCAAACTCAGGACTTGTGAGATCATGACCTGAGCCAAAGTCAGATGCTTAACCGACTGAGCCACCCAGGCACCAGTGATCCCTTCTAAAGTCTAGGTTTGATAGGTACAACTTGAGGGTGCTTCTGAATTTAAATTCAGTAGAATTTCATCAGCAAACATGGCTTGGTTACATTACTCTGCAGTGATGGACACTTGATTAAGAGCTGCTAAGACAAATTGATTCTTCGCCCAGAACTCTGGACTGGCTTCAGAAGGAGTAGAATCAGTTTCTTGATGGCTGTGCCTCAGCTTATTCACATCTTTTAATTTCTAGGTATTTTACCTTATTTTGGTATAGCATTGTGGGTATTTTGGGATGACTCCTGGGTTTTTTGTCTTTTATTACTGTCTTCTGTTTCTTAGCTCCTTCCAACAGTACCAAATAAGCTAACAGTTTGACTTAAAAAGAATTTTTTTATATTTTTGCATTTGTAGCTGTTCTTTTTCATTTAGCTGTTCTTTTTCATTTATCGGGTTTTTTATTGTTTTTTTGTTTTTGTTTTTGATTTTTGAGGAGAGAGGTACAGAGAGAATCCTAAGAGGACTCTGCTCTCTGCTCTGTCTGATGCCGGGCTTGATCTCACAATCCATGAGAATCATGACTGGAGCTGAAACCAAGAGTCAGATGCTTAACCAACTGAGCCACCCAGGCACCCCCCCCCCCCCGCCTTTTTTTAAATTTGTTTTTAGTGTTTATTATTTTTGAGAGAGAGAGAGACAATGCATGAGTGGGGGAGGTGCAGAGACAGCATAATACTTGGTCACTTTCAAGAGTTTCTGAACTTTAAGTTTTGCCTCCTTACTTTTGGGGCCTGAGGAAAGGCTGAATCTACAACTACCTTTTATTTATTTCTGCCACTGGTACTTGATCTTGTTTGTGATGCTTTCATTTTATGGTCTGCTACAACAAATTGAAGGTTTCTGCTCTAAAGAGGTGTTCATTGTTGGGGCGACTGACTGGCTTAGTCAGTAGAACTTGCCGCTCTTTCAATTTTTTTTTTTAAGTTTATTTATTTTTGAGAGAGCGAGAGAGAGCATGAGTTGGGGAAGGAGAGAGAAATCCCAAGCAGGCTCCCCACTGTCAGCGCAGAGCCCGGTGCAGGGTTCGAACTCATGAACAGTGAGATCATGAGATCGATCATGACCTGAGCCCAATCAAGAGTTGGATGCCTAACTGAGCCACCCAGGCGCCCCTAGAACATGCCACTCTTGATTTCAGGGTTGTGAGTTCCAGCCCCACGTTGGATGTAGAGATTACTTAAAAATTAAAAAAAAAAAAAAATCTTTAAAAAAAAGAAGGAGATTCATTGCTGTTTTGGTAAAGTCACCTGGAGTTTCAGAAGTTCCAGTTTTAATACGTGATTAAGTGTTGAGAATGGGTATAGTCCATGGCTCAGTGACAAAGGGGTTAGGCCTGACTACTGGGGAAAGGTAGTTCAGTACCCAGTAGAGATTAGCTATGTCCTAGCATAGACATAGCCTTTGGTAGCATAGTTTCTTTCTGGTAAAGAATTGCATCCTGTCACTAGAGATCTTATTATTTTTATAGGAATCAAGATATAGTACATATAACCTTACAGTAGGCTGAAAAAATATTTTTTGTAGGTTAAAAAAATTTTTGTAATTGTCATTTTCTTTGAGTTTCCTGATTATTTATTTTTTAAATAAGATGACATAGCTCAGCTTCTTAGCAGTTTTCATTTGCGTTATTTTTTTCTCCAAGCATTGAAATAGCCACCAAATGTGACCTGGAATTTCATGTCTGTAATTTGCAGTGAGTGAAATCTCCCCGCCAGAACTTGGGCAGTTACCACTTTTTATAAATTGTGGTCAGGACACTCTGGGCTCCTCAAAGAGTGAAGTTTTGATTGTGTGTTTTGATGTTTATATACTGTGGTGGTTGCTGGCAGGTGTTTGAAGCTAATAGTTATAGTTAGATGTTATGATTATATGTAGATCTATCACCGTGTGGATAATGGAGACGTCGCTTTAATAAGAATGGAGATGCCATTTCAGAGATCCCTGAGATTAAAGAGAACTGTTGGAATACAAAATTATTTTGCTTGGGGCCTTTTTTTTTTTTTTAAGTTACGTATTTTAAGAGAGTTGTGAGTGGGGAAAGAGCAGAAAGAAAGGGGGAGAGAATCCCAAGCGGGGCTCCATCCTAGCCCTATAAACCGTGAGATTGAGACCTGAGGCTAAATCAAGAGTCAGACACTTAAAGGACTGAGCCATACAGTGTCTCCCTTGTCTTTTCTATTGTAATCTGCTCTGATAACTATTTTGCTATAGTAGATCTGAAAAATTAATTTCATTTTCTTGTCCAGGTGCATGCATAGCCTTTACATTGTTGAAATCATACCTTGTAAGTTTTGAATTGTGTTCAGTGTGTTTTCTTTGGTGGTTTTATTGTCTTTGAAAGTATTTTAATGACTGCACATGAATTGATGTTTTTTATATTATAGTTGGGATTCAGTTTATTCTATCAGGTAAGCATAGCAAATGTTTTATAAATCACCTTTTGGAAACCTTGATGTTGGAGGGTGCTGCTTAGGATCCTAGGCAGTAAGTTCTTTATTAGTCTTTCTGTATGTAGCTGCTCTATTTTATTTTATTTTATTTTATTTTATTTTATTTTATTTTTTAAGTTTTAATGTTTATTTTTGAGAGAGAGAGAACGAACGGGGAAGGGGACAGAGAGACAGAGAATCCAAAGCGGTCTCCAGGCTCCAAACTTACAGCACAGAGCCGGACGCGGGGCTTGAACCCATGAATCCCGGGATCATGACCTGAGCCACCCAGGCACCCCTAGTTGCTCAATTTTAATTCCAACATGGTATTAGTCTGTTTCTTCCATCTCCATCTACTGAAGCCTATCTTCAATTAGTTGGTGATATTTAAGCACACTTAAACTTCATAAATTGTCACTAATGTAGGCATAATGTCAGAGATTGCCTTTTTGTTTTACTAGTAGTGGTAAGTGTATTCACACACTTTTGGCCTTTATTCTAGAGCCATGTTTTCTTTTTTCTTAATTTTTTTTCTTAAGCTTATTTTTTTAGTACTCTCTACACCCAGTGTGGGGCTCAAACTTATGACCCCAAGATTAAGATGTTGCTTGCTCTACTGACTGAGCCAGCAAGGCACCCCTAGAGTCCTATTTTGTAACCAGTAACATGTATCTGTTAGAAAGTTATCAGAAACTAAGTGAAAATTTTAATGTCTTAATTTAATGTCTTACTAGTGGTGTTAAGAATGGGTATGTAGCTTGCATTCTTTTTTTTTTTTTTTTTTTTGTAGACCCATAACCCATTTGTATGTATGTTTTTATCATGCTTTTTTCCAAAGATGGAGTTTGTAACATTATTCTACAATTTGGTTATTACTTTTGCAGACGGTCTTTCTTGCCCACATTTATACTTTCCTATCCGCCCCTATTTTACTTTTTTTTTTAAGCTTATTTATTTTTGAGAGAGAGTGGGGAGGGACAGAGAGAGAGGGAGAGACCACCCAGGCATCCTTCTCCTATTTTACTTTAAATCAGTGCATAATTTTGTATTTTATAGCTTTCCATTTAATTGTTTTTTTTTGTTTGTTTGTTTTTGAGAGAGACAGAGCATGGGCAGGGCAGGGGCAGAGAGACAGGGAGACACAGAATCAGAAGCAGCCTCCATCCAGGCTCTGGGCTGTCAGCACAGAGCTCGACGAGGGATTCAAACTCTCAAACCATGAGAATGGTCTGGGCTGAAGTCAGATGCTTAACCAAGTGAGCCATTTAGGTGCCTCCATTTACCTCTTGATGGAATTTAGACTGCTTTATTTATGTATTTATTTTTTAAGTTTAAAAAGTCTTATTTTGAGAGAAAGAAAAAAATGAGAGCGGGGGAGGGGCAGAGAGAGAGGGAGACAGAGAATATCAAACAGGCTCTGCTCTGCCAGTGCAGAGCCAGATATGAGGTTTGAATTCCTGAACTGCTGCAAGATCATGACCTGAGCTAAAATCCCGATGCTTAACTGACTGAGGCACCCAGGTGCCCCTAGCCTGCTTGATTTTCTTTAGTGGCAATGAACAGTGTTAAATATACATCTCTGTTCAATTGTGTATTTCTTTGTAATGTGTCTTAGAAATGGCTTAGTGGTTATATATGTTCATTTTTAATTAAGTTAATTAAAACTGCAAAATTACATCTCCTAAAGGTTGTAAAAATGTTTATTTTCACTAACACTGTAAGAGCCCATTTTCCCCACACCCCTTAACTGGATATTACCAATCATTTTCATTTTTGTTAATTTTATAGGTGGAAGATACCAACTTTGAATAAATTGCCCCTTTTTTTGAACTGTGGAATGTTCTCAATTTCAGGATATCGTGCTTCTCCTACATTGTGTTGAGGGATTTTCCATGAAAGTTCATGAAATAATTGACATAATGAAGCATAATTGTATTGCCAAATTTAAAATTTGAGGAATAATTTACCAACAGTAGAGACTATTCTTCATGTGCAGTTTAATGACTTTAGACAGACATATAGTTATGAAACCACTACCATGGTCAAGATCCAAGATATTCCCTTCACCAGAAGTTATCTCCTGTTTCTTTATAGTCCTTTGTATCTTCAGTCTCTGATAGGTTTAACCCTGTAGTTTTGCATTTTGCAGAATGTCCTGTCAATAGAATTCTGTAATACTAACTTGTTTAGCTTTCAATAATGCTTTTTTTTTTTTAAGTTATGAGAAATCTGTTTTTTTCTAGATACAAGTCCTTTATCATTTCAGACTGGTTTGTCTTTATTTTCTAAGTGATGATTCTAAATGAGAAGTTTTACATTTTGATGGAGGTCCAATTTGTCAGGTTTTTTTAATAATTCTTTTTGTGTCTTACCTACTTTATTTAACCTAAGGTTACAAAAGTTTTCTTTTTAAAAATAGTATATATTTTTATTTTTTTATTTTATTTAATTTTTTTAATTTTTTAACGTTTATTTTTGAGACAGAGTATGAATCGGGGAGGGTCAGAGAGAGAGGGAGACACAGAATCTGAAACAGGCTCCAGGCTCTGAGCTGTCAGCACAGAGCCTGATGTGGGGCTTGAACTCACAGACTGCGAGATCATGACCTGAGCTGAAGTCAGACACCTAACTGACTGAGCCACCCAGGTGCCCCAAAAATAGTATATACTTTAAAATGTTTATTATTTTAGAGAGCATGCACGTTTGGGGCGAGTGGAGGGGCAGAGAGGGGGGACAGAGGATCCAAAGCAGGCTCTGTGCTGACAGCAGAGAGCCCGATGCGGGGGCTCGAACTCATGATCTGTGAGATCATGACCTGGGCCGAAGTTGGACACTCAACTGACTGAGCCACCCAGGCACCCCTAAAAGTTTTCTTCTAGAAGCCTAAAGTTTTAGGTTTTATGTTTAGGTCTGTGGTCCATTTCAAGATGATTTTTATATGCAGGTGAGAAAGTATGAGGCAGACTTCCTTTTGTTCATTTATGTTTTTAAAGTTTATTTATATTGAGAGAGAGCACACGAGCACATGAAAGGGCAGAGAGAAGGGACAGAGAGAGAATCCCAAGTAGGCTCTACACTGTTAGCATGGAGCCCGATAAGGGACTCGGTCTCACAAATTGTGAAATCATGACCTGAGCTGAAGTCCAACCCTTAACCAACTGAGCCACCAAGTGCCCCCCTTTTGTTTTTAATGTGTGGATGTCAGATTGTCCCCAAATCTTTTTGTTGAAAAGATAAAATTACTTTGGTACCTTTGAAAGGACTATATTGTGTAGGTCTCTTGTAATGCCAATTTTTGGGGGGTGGGATTTCTAAAATTTCTTAAAGTTCTAAAATTAGAGCTTTAAGTTCTGATTTTAAAGTTTAAAAGTTCTTAAAAGTATTTGTGCCCAAACTGCTATGCTGTATTTCATTGTTGACCTTTTAATATCAAAACACTCTAACTTCATTATTATAGGAGTAGCATGCGTTCATGTAGGTGACTGTGTACACCTGTACATTTACGCATAAATATGCACAGGAGCATAGGTGGTTGGTTAACTTTAAAGATAGCTTAAAATTGCATGCTTAATGATTTTGTTTCATCTATTCACTGACATTTGTCTATAGTTTTATTCATTAGCTATTGAAATATCTTTGTATTTTAGTAGGTTGCTGCTCTTTTTTTAAGAGGTCTTTAGTATCAGAACAGATGCTTTTAAACAGATACTTTAGTATCAGAACAGATACTTTAATAGTATTATGAGCACAGTTATGGTGGATGCTACAAAGACGTCTCTTGAGCATCTCCTGGAAGCATGACACTGCCAGGCTTATGCTTAGCATTAGCACAGAGGAGTCTTCCAAATAGAGGGGAGTGCCTATACACATGTACACACATTATTAGGATTAAATGCGTTAATAAGAGCTAAAGAAGAGATACATAATACTAAGGGAAAGAAATGGTTAATCCTGTCTGATGGACCTAGCTCAGAAAGCTAGAGGGAGATTGGAATGAGATCTTGAGCAGGTTTTTGAAGAATGAAAAGGGGAAAGATTCGGTGGTATGAGGTTTCGAGGAGATAGTCATCCCCTAAAAATTCTTTTCTCTTTTAGCTTTGGCTTAGAATATTCACTTCATTTTCTGCATGTCCAGTTTCTTCCTGTTCCAGTTTTCAAGTGGTATATTCTTTGTGGTAGGGCTGTAGCATTTATCACATAATTGTGTTTAGGACTTCTGTCTCCCACTGGACTGTAAATTTATTTGGAGCAGCAGATGAAGTCCTTCATGTTCACCATTGTTTTTCCTTGCATAATTTCTGACACATGTAGAGTGGACATTCAATAAACATTGAAAGAATGCGTGTTGTCTCACCTATTCACCCAGCATATGTTGAATGAGGTAAGACAGTGGCCTAAAGAATGAAAATCGCAGGTTCAGGGAATGATGGGGAGTGGCATAGTGTTCTTCAAACACAGAATTTGTTACAGAGGTGAGAAATGTGATGGGAGATAAATTTGAAAAGTTGGTCAGGACCATGAATTTCAGGCTGGATTTTTGTGTAATGCCTTATGCTTCAAACTGAATGCAGATGTTTGTATTTAAAGTATGCTGCACATGATAAGCTTGGAAGACTTGAAGATGTAAAGAATGTGAATTCAGTGGGAGCAGAAAGGATGAGACAAATTGCAGAAGACTTTTGAGTTGTTAGGATTTCATCATTTGAAGCTTAAAGAAGGAAAATCATTTAGGACTGAGCATTTGAGCCAAGAAGATGGTGCCATTAACAGAAATAAAGTTTTTTGTGTATCTGGGGAGGGTTGCATATATTGAGTAACCTGTGAAATCACATGTGGGTATTCAGCAGGGGGTTAAAAATGTAAAATTTGAGTCTATGGTAGAGACCAGCTATCCTTTTAGGTAGATATGAGAGCTAAAGCCCTTAGATTGTGAAACTGCCAGGTTAGAAGACAGAATTTTGAGAACTTCTGCATTTTGATGAGAAGGAAAGTTGCCTTATCATAGAAATCTAAAAGCATTAGGAGTAGGCTATCAACAATGGTAATGCAGATAAGAGGAAGACTGAGGAAGGTCTTTGGAGTTTTCAGAATTGTGACTTTCTGGAGAATTATATTTAAGGGAGAGCCCAGATTATAATATTTGAGAGTGGAGGAGAGATGAGGAAGACTAATGCACAGTTATTAATTTAGGGAACAATATGATTAATAAAAAGTACTTTGAGAATCCAGAGGAAAGACAGTTATAGTCTTTTGAATCAGGAAAGGTTTTCAGGGGGACAATACCTGGGCCCAAATAAATGCATGGGGTTTCAATCATTAAAGATAGGGAGGGATGGAGTGAGTATTGGAGTAGGAATCTTGTTTAGTAGACTTCTAGAATCGTAGTGTTGGAGCAACCTAAATGTTGTTAGACATAGACTGTTTTACTAGATTTCTGCTAAATTGTGCAGAATTGTGTCTCTGAGATAAATACCTACATTGACTGGCTATTTATGAAGTAGCTCTATTCTGGTTATTCTTGGATTATTTGAACCTAAATCTACCTTCCTGTGATGTCCATTTACTCTTTATCCAGTACTTGTACAAAGTAGAATAGAATTGTCAGCTCATTTTAGACATTATATTGTAGCCTGAGATTGTGTGCTTTAGGGGCAGCTCCATTATACCAGTTAGTGATTTACCCAACCTTTAACCAAAAAGTGAGCAAACAAATCTTAAGTACTTAACTAGAAGCTGAAGTTTTAATCAAGGAAGGAACCAAAAGTTCCTTTTGTTGATACCAAAGGTATCAAAATAGCCAAAGGAACCAGTTCCTTTGATTTTTTTTTTTAACTTACTTTGAAATTGAAGTATATTGTAAGATGAAGCCCAGTGTGACTGTCTTTTCTCTTATTTGTGTATATGTGTTAATTTTCTTTCCTCCACTCCTCTCTCACTGGTATTAAGAGATTCAGAAAAGATAGTGCCAGTTGATGCAGAGCAATTTCCCATGAGAGCTGGAGTAGCTATGCTTCAGGAATTAGTCTAGGCAAATGGAGAAGAAACATTTTAAGAAACAAGAATGAATAAAAGGATGTTGATAAAGATACACAGGGATTAAGTGGGGTAAAGTTGGAAAGTAGGATGATCTCTGAAGTAGTTGAGGCTCTGTAAATTATATCTCGGAGGCCACATATAATCATGTTGGTATTTGGATGAATAGATAGGACTGATTATTTTTAATTGACATGGAAAAGTGAATTTATATTGTGCATCCCAGTGTGACACAAATCTCCATATTTTCAAATGTTCATAGGAAAAAGTGGGGTTTAAAACATAGAATTTTACTTTATCCAAAAAGATGTTAGATGATAATTGCTCTTAATCTTTGAAGGTGCTAGAGGCTAACAACCACATGAAGATTCCCTTTTACAGAAGAATCCTTTAATCTCGGCTATCTTTGTTGAACTGTATCGTCTTGTAGGTTTGACCAGAGATCACATCTCAATTTATAAATTAGAAAATTGAGATCCCAAAAGCTAACTCTTTCATTGGTCTTAGATAGTTAAAATCTTTCTTAGTCCCATGTTCAGAGGTTTCTTTTTGATCATTAAAAAAAAAAAAAAAAAAATGGAAGGACCCAAATCCCAGAAATTGCTTACCTATGAGTTGAATACTTTGCTGTGAATAATAAGAATTGCACAGTTGTTCTTGTAATCACATTTATTCTGAATGTGTAATTTGGTTCTTTTGTTTTTCCTCTTGACTAGATTGTGATATATACATTGGCTGTGCATGAATTATAAATGCAAACTTAAGGGGTGCCTGGGTGGCTCAGTGGGTTAAATTTCTGACTCTTGATTATCAGCTCAGGTCATGATCTCAGTTTGTGAGATTAACTTTACCACAGCCCAAGGAGCCTGCTTGGGACTCTCTTCCCTCTTCCCTCTCCCTCCTTCCCCTCCCCCCTCCCCCCTCCCCGCCCTGCTCATGCATGCACTTGCTCTCTCTTTCTCTCTGTCTCTCAAAATAAATAAACATTAAAAAAGTATATATAATTTTCACATTAATTTTACTAGATAAGTACTTCACACTTATTCAAAATAAAAATACTGTGTAGCTTTAGCTTTGTTACTTTAAATATATAGCAAATGAGAGTTCTTTTATGCATTAGGGTTTGTTAATCCTTATTGGAAGTTTTAGGTTTTGGAGGAAACTAATGGCACCTGAAATGACAGTATCTGATTCTGCTTTGTGAATTTTTTCTTTTCTCTCTCTCTCTCTCTCTTTTTTTTTTTTTTTTTTTTATGAGTTGGTTTATTTGTAAGTGGTACAGAATTCAAGGGAGAACAAAAGATTGAAGAACAGACTGGCAGGATTCTAGGTTGGGTTTACTCTGACCTCAGAGTAAGGTAGAAATAGCTAAGTAACAAGAAATAAAGAGATGAGCCCCCGCTGTATGTTGTTTCTTTTTTTCTTTTTTTTCCAAAGTTTATTCTTGAATGTACAGAAGGCTCCAACACAACACTTCTTTCTACCTCTTGGTGGCAACAGATTTTATGGCAGAGAATGCAGATGTTTTAAACAGCAGTAAGGATCACTATCTCCTGATGGAGACAGAAGAAACTGCTTACTTTTTGCTAGATTTTTCCATTCCTCCTGTGGCCAGAGGAGCCTTCCCCCATGGCCTTCACTTTACCTCTTCTAGCTGCTTCAGGGGCTTCTTCTTGCCACTGCCCTATCCCTAGACCCTGCCACTGGAAGCAGTGAATTAACTTTTTTTCTTTTTTTGGATTCACTATTTTTGAAAGCAAGTAAGATGCTATTTAAAAATTTAAACAGATTTGTTGTTTACTATTTCAAGACAGTTGTAAAAGGAGAGAGCATTATGTGAAAACTGAATTGGGAGTCACTGGGATTATATAGAGCTACATTTTTTAAAACTTTTTTTAATGTTTATTATTTAATTTTTTCATTTTTGAGAGAGAGAGACACAGCACAAGTGGGGGGTGGGGTGGGCAGAGAGAGAGGGAGACACAGAATCTGAAGCAGGCTCCAGGCTCTGAGCTGTCAGCACAGAACTTGACGCAGGGCTCAAACCCACAAACTGCTAGATCATGACCTGAGCCAAAGTCAGACACTTAACCAACCGAGCCACACAGGAGCTACAGAGCTACAGTCTTCCTATAGGCTCTGCTGTGGTTGATAACCTGATTTTTATTTAAATGTTTTTAAATAATGTTTTAAATAATGTTTTATCACAGTTGTAATGATTATGGCAGCTTATTTTTGGCTTTTTTTGTTTAAAGGAATTTTTTTTTTTTTGTTTAAAGGAAACCTACATTGAGATTTATTTGTTAAGCAGGAATTTAAACTCATCCCAGTTGACCTATAGGTACACATAGATACTGTGAATTTTTTCCAGTACTTTTAAGTGTAGTAGGAAAGGATGTTTAATTATAAATATATATTTAAACAAGTAATATTTAACTTTTTACTTTTTTTTTCTCTTTTCTGATTCTTAATGTTATAATTTTGACTGTTCTGGGGGCTATAATCATGTAAGTAATTTTTTTTTTTAAGTTTCATGTATTTTGAGAGCGAGAAGGAGGGGAAGGGAGGGAAGGGCAGAGAGAGAGAGGGAGCGAGAGAATCTCAAGCAGTCTCCACACTCATCGCAGAGCCCTACTGGGAGTTCAATCTCAAGACTACAAGATCATGACCTGAACTGGTTCAAGAGTCAAATGCTCAACTGACTGAGCCACACAGGCACCTTGTAAGGCATTTACTTTAAGTGATTGTATTTCTGGGCACCTGGGTGTTTCAATCAGTTAAGTGTTCAACCTTGGCTCAACTCAGGTCACCATCTAATGGTTTGTGAGTTTGAGTCCTACCTTGGGCTCTGTGCTCTCAGCGCAGAGCCTGCTTCAGATCTCTGTCTCCCTTTCTCTCTCCCTCTCTCTCTTTCTCCCTGTCAGAAATAAACATGAAAAAAGTAAGTGATTGTGTTTCTATTTTTATTTTCTATTTGTTTTCTTTTTAATTTTTTAAGCCCCCTCCCTGTCAGCACAAACCCTCCCTCCCTTGCTTTGATTGTGTTTGTTTTTGTTGATCTGGCCTTTGAGATTTGAGCTTAACAGTACTTTATCATAGTGCCTAACCATTCTGTTCCCTATGTCCTTGTTTATATTCCACGACAAATTATAAACTTTACATTATTACGTTAATTTTAGGTGTATGATATACTGATTCAGTGCTTCTATACATCACCCTGTACCTGTCCCCCCACCCCTTTCCCATCTGGTAATCATCAGTTCTCTATAATTAAGAGTCTGTTTGTTTGTTTTCTTTCCCCTTCCTCCCCGCCCCTCATTTATTTATTTATTTACTTATTAAAATAGGCTCCATGTCTGATGTGCAGCTCAAACTCATAACCCTGAGATCAAGAGTCTCCAGCTCTACCAACCGGCACTCCCAAGAGTCTGTTTCTTGATTTGTCTCTCTTATTTTTTTCCCTTTGCTTCTTTGTTTTGTTTCATAAATTTCACCAGATTGTAAACTTTTTTTTTCATTTTTAAAATTTTTATTTATTTTTTTAATTTGCATCCAAATTAGTTAGCATATAGTGCAACAGTGATTTCAGGAGTAGATTCCTTAGTGCCCCTTACCCATTTAGCCCATCCCCCCTCCAGCAACCCTCTGTTTGTTCTCCATATTTAAGAGTCTCCTATGTTTTGTCCCCTTCCCTGTTCTTATATTATTTTTGCTTCCCTTCCCTTATGTTCATCTGTTCTGTGTCTTAAAGTCCTCATATGAGAGAAGTCATATGATATTTGTCTTTCTCTGACTTATTTGGCTTAGCATAATACCCTCTAGTTCTATCCACATAGTTCCAAATGGCAAGATTTCATTCTTTTTGATTGCCACGTAATTCTCCATTGTGTATATATATACACCACATCTTTATCCATTCATCCATCGATGGACATTTGGGCTCTTTCCATACTTAAGCTATTGTTGATAGTGCTGCTGTAAACATTGGGGTGCATGTGCCCCTTCAAAACAGCACACCTGTATCCCGTGGATAAATTCCTAGTAGATAAATTGCTGGGTCGTAGGGTAGTTCTATTTTTTAATTTTTTGAGGAACCTCTATACTGTCTTCCAGAGTGGCTGCACCAGTTTGCATTCCCACCAGCAATGCAAAAGAGACCCTCTTTCTCCAAATCCTCACCAACATCTGTTGTTGCCTGAGTTGTTAATGTTAGCTGTTCTGAGGGGTGTGAGGTGGTATCTCATTGTGGTTTTGGTGTGTATTTCCCTGATGATGAGTGATGTTGAGCATTTTTTCGTGTTTCGGTTGGCCATCTGGATGTCTTTCTCGGAGAAGTGTCTATTCATGTCTTTTTCCCATTTCTTCACTGGATTATTTGGTTTTTGGGTAGATTATAAACTTCTTTAGCCCTATCTTAATCTTGTTCATCAGGTATCCCCTTTATTAATAGCACCTGGCAATGTAGTAAATGCTTACTTAGTTAATGGAAAGAAATAACTGGACGTAGGCCAAATGTAAAACATATTATTGTCTGCTGATTTTTAAAAAAATTTTTAAATATATTTATTTATTTTTAGGAGAGCATTAGTGGGATAGGGGTGGGGGAGGGACAGGACATAGGACCCTAAGTGGGCTCTGCACTGACAGGCTGACAGTAGGAGGCCCAATCTGGGGTTCAAACTCCCGAATTGTGAGATCATGACCTGAGCCAAAGTTGGACAGCCCAACCGACTGAGCCACTCAGGTGCACCAGGTTATTGCTTATTTTTTATGGTAATCATTATCATTTTGAAGGCAGTGAAATAATTCCAAGGAGAGAGAATACAAAGAAGATACAAGTCTATAGTTTCCCATGATAAGTGTAATCTCCTGGTCCTAACTGGTGCCTTTGTCTGACTTTTAAAAATAAACCATTGGAATCCAAGGACATAGATTATAGTCCCCAAAAGGAGAAAGGTACTGTGGACAGAAAGACTTGGTTATGGTGTTCATTGTGTGAGGCAGCATAGTACCCTCTTGGGAATAAGAGAAAGAACTGTGTGACACTCCCCACCCCCACCCTCCCTGGAGGAATAGAGATGAAGGAACTGTGAATGTTGGAATTTACCAGTAGTTGTTGGGAAGTTATGATTTTGTTGTTATAAATTGCTTTTAAACAAATGCATTAATTTTCTTTATTCCTATTTGTATGGCTAAGAAAATTTCCTTCCTGAAAGTTTATGAACATGACTTTTTAATAATCATTTTTGTGTTTGCTCCCTTAGCATTTGACATTGTGCAGCAAAGAAATGGTTATGGAGAAGCCCAGTCCGCTGCTTGTAGGGCGGGAGTTTGTGAGGCAATATTATACTTTGCTGAATAAAGCTCCAGAATATTTACACAGGTAAATTCTGAATGGATTATTTGGTATTTTTATTTAGATTATTTTCTTGAGTAGAACTACATATATGTCGTCTTTCCTGTCTCATGTTCTGATTGTTTCTTTGCAAACCATATCCAATATTTCAACTGCCTGATGGCTAAAACCGATTTTTTAAAAAATGAAATCTGCAGTAAGAAAAACGCTTCACATCATACACACATACACAATTATATTCTTGAGTATTTTGTATAAAATACAACATTTATATAATTTGTATAAAATGTACATGTGTATAATGTGGAGTGTTTTTCTTGGGCTTGACCAACTGATGGATTCTAATCTGCAGTTTGAAATTATGGATGTAAGTTGTCTTTTAAGTTTCTTATAGCAGTGTTAGAAAATGAATCATTTAAGTGACTGGTGAAAATTTCTTCTGATCTGCAAAATACTGTTCCTTGGTACAACAACAACAGTAGCCTTGTTTACTATTTTGGCAAGAGTTGGACATCTGTAAGCTTATTTTTTCTAGAATTTTTCTAGAATTTGAAATGAAATTGATTTATACTGTAAGTAGTATTTATAATTTTTGTTCTTCCTGTGTATTTTAGCAGGTGGATTAGGCTTTGCAATTATTTGTTGTACCAGCCACATGAGTTAAAGGATAAATCATTGCCACTTCATGTGGGAAAAGCTATTAAAAGGACTTGGATTCTTTTAGCCAGGTCCTCTTCTAAGGACATTCTAAAGTTAGATTTTGAAATATGCCTTGCATTATTCAAGACCTGTTTCTATAACTAATGCCCTTCCTCCAAAAAAAAAAAAAAAAAATCCAAAAATAAATACCTGTACATTTTTCTAATTATAGAAATAAAAGACATTTTTGTTGACAGTGTGTGTAAAGGAGTTTAGAGTGGGGAGGGGAGAATGGATTTAATAGGGCCTTTCCTTGTCTGAAATTTAGTGTTTATATAACGTAGATATTAAACAGGGAACTTTTTTTGTAGCGACATTAAGGCTCTCTGTCATTTCAAATAAAAGTATTTATAATTTTTTACTTTTTAACAGACTTTGGTGAGTATCCTTACACGTGTATCTTTGTGCACCTTTCTAGTTACTAAGTTCCTACACGTAGAATTGTTAAATCAAAGGTATGATCATTTCTAAGACATTTCTTACATACACTCTACAGCCAAATTGTGCTCCAGAAAAATGATAGAAGTTCACATGTTTGCAAGAAAGTTTGCCAGAAGTTACATGTTTGCAAGAAAATAGTGTAAACTTAAAAATACAGATAGTAGTTAAAAGCATAGACTATAGAGCGGGACTGTCTGGGTTCATTTCATGTCTTAGCTACTACCCCACTTGTGTAGTCTTCAGAGAGTTAATTTAACCTCTTGTGAACCTCAGTTTGCTCATTTACAAAAGAGCGCTTATTTAATGAGGTTGTGAGGGCAATCAGAGAACTTTGCTTGGCATAGAGGAAGTCTTACATGTTTCATTAACAATAGGAGCTGAGTTCTCTTTATGAAAGAATTAACATTGTGTGTTTGATAATCTTAATTTAGAAGGATATTCTAATTGCTTTAGGTAATGCCGTAGAAACACTAGTTTATCATGTACTTAAGAGCAGTATAAAATATTAATGATATAATAATGAAATGTAAATTTTCTTATTTGGTCTCTGAATTGTTTGAATTATTATAAATCTAACTAAACTGTTTTAATCTAAGCCTTTGGAATTAGTAATCATTTGGAACTTTGAGTAGAATGTTAAACAGCATCTGATTCCCAAACAAATCTAGATAACTGAGTTACTGTATTTGAAGGGAAAACTGGGTCAGTTACTTACTACAGCATCAGTATTTAGAATGTATTTTGAATATCTCATTCTTTCATTTAAGAAGATTGGATAGGAATTAGATGAGAATAGCAAATGATTGCATGTATATTCAGAGTGCCAGGAACACTAAAAATTCTGTCATTAATCACTTAATCCTTACAACAGCCTTATGGAGTAGTTACTGTTGTTTTTGATGACCAAGGAAACTGAACTTAAGGACCGTAAGTAACTTCATCAAGATTATACAACTAATGAGGGATGGAGCCAGACATACAAGCTATGTCTCTTTTAAACCAGAACTTTGCTGCCTCTTAGATTTGAATGTTAATCAATTATCACTGGCCTTATAGGTTTTATGGAAGGAATTCTTCCTATGTTCATGGTGGAGTAGATGCTAGTGGAAAGCCCCAGGAAGCTGTTTATGGCCAAAATGTAAGTATCGATTTCATACACATTTTAGATTTTTTGTGCCCATGGATTTCTTCTTGAAAGTGATCATTAGTTGTAACTAGAATGTATGTTACAATAGTTTTTAAATGTGCTTTCAGTTCTTATAAATACCCATTTTGTTTGAAACAAGATAGTACACTGGGTTGGGTACCAAGGAGAAGATAGGTTATTATCTATCCTTGATGTATTTTATACATGAAACAGTTGAGAACAATGTATTAAGTTTATAAAAATATGGGCTAAGCCTTCTATTACAGGGATGCACAGAACCAAATGTACCTTATGACCTTGTAGATGATGTGGGACTTTAGCTAGACTCTGAATTACATACAGAATTTGGCCTTACCAGACAACAGGAAATTGAAGGTAGAAGAAATGGCACCAGAAAACACACAGTAAAGTAAAACCAGTTTTGAAGTCAAGGAATAGTTAACATAGTTTGTGTGCATGACTAAAGACTTAATACAGAACAGTGGGAGACAGCTATATAAAACTTGTTAATACTGCTTAATAGGAGGCAGCCATAGGGATCTCTTCTAGAGAGCTGTGACTTGTTGAAAATGGTGGTTTAGGAGCATCAGTCTGGCAGTAATGCGTGTCATGGTGGAATGGATTCAAATGAGGCAGAAGGATTAAGTAGTTAATATTCTAGAGTTCTGACTGAGGAAATCAGTGAATGTCTGCAGTATTAAGTATGAGGCAGAAAGATTAAGTAGTTAATATTCTAGAGTTGTGAGGAAGTCAGTGAAAGTCTGTGGTATTAAGTAATGCAGTATCATAAGAGTTTGTATGTCTTTTCTCCTATTAAAGGATATACACCACAAAGTATTATCTCTGAACTTCAGTGAATGTCATACTAAAATTCGTCATGTGGATGCTCATGCAACTTTGAGTGATGGAGTAGTTGTCCAGGTGATGGGTTTGCTATCTAACAGTGGACAGCCAGAGCGGAAGTTTATGCAGACCTTTGTTCTGGCTCCTGAAGTAAGTTTTCATTTCACTCAATTTTCATTTGTATGATTTTGATTGTTATTAGTTGCTTGAAGTGTTCCGAGTTTCTTACAGATTTAGATAGGCATGTAGCTAAATTGGAGAGCTTGGTATTGGACCCATTGATAAACATGGGCAATGCCAGGGTTAGGGGCACCAACGTTTCATGCAGCTGAAAATCGACACATAACTTTTGACTTTTCAAAAACTCTACTAATAGCCTGTCATTGACCAGAAGCCTTACTGATAGTATAAACAGTTGATTAACATATATTTTGTATGTTATATGTATTCTATACTGTAGTCTTATAATAAAGTACGCTAGAGAAAAGAAAATGGTATTACATGAGAGAAAATACATTTACAGTACATTACTGTGTTTATCAAAAAGTCATGTGTAAGTTGGAGTGCAGTTCAAACTTGTGTTGTTTAGGGTTAGCTATAATTTGAGCTTTGTGGGTGTGTATACACTTTGCTATTTATTTTTTGATTGTTTTCACTTTGCCTATTTAGAAGTAAAAGTCATGCTGACACAAATGTATAAATAGGTTACTAAGATTATATACATAATACAAAAAGTATCTTGTTTTAAGAAGTTATGTTAAAATGGAAAAGTTTCATTTGTTAATTAGTCCTAGTTCTCTTCTATTGAGTAGCCATTTCTTGAATTCCAATATTTGGTCTTTTATAAGTGTACTTTATATTAATACAGCATGTTCAATTTTGGAAAATCACATTGAGTATATTATATTTCTATAGTTTTTTTTTTTAAATTATGTAGTGTTAAAATAGATAACACATATGCCACGTAATTTTTATTTAATTTTTTTTTTTTTATGTTTATTCACTTTTTGAGAGACAGAGACAGAGTGTGAGCAGGGCAGGGGGCAGAGAGAGAGGGAGACACAGAATTGGAAGCAGGCTCCAGGCTCTGAGCTGTCAGCACACAGCCCGATGCAGGGCTCGAACTCACGAACTGTGAGATCGTGACCTGAGCTGAAGTTGGATGCTTAACTGACTGAGCCACCCAGGCGCCCCTGCAATTTGTTCTTTTTATGCAGTGCCAAATATATTGGTATTTAATGGAATATTTGAATTTTGTTTTCCTGTAGGGATCTGTTCCAAATAAGTTTTATGTTCACAATGATATGTTTCGTTATGAAGATGAAGTATTTGGTGATTCTGAACCAGAGCTCGATGAAGGTGAGGTTACTTTCAAGATAGAAAGATTCTATCAGTGCTCTTCAAGGACATGAAAAGTGCAGAACTTACAGAAGTTTGCCTCTATTGTAACTGAGTCAAAACCCCCCTTTCTCCTTTTTGTTAAAAAGAAATAGATGTTCATTATATAAAAATGAGACCTAGAAAGTGAAAAAAATTTCAGTCTTATTCTCTATAAACAAGAGTTTGGTGCCTGTTACAGAATTTTGCTGGATCCTATCCTTAGCAATACTTTCTTTTATAAAAATGCAGTTACGATGGTTCAAAGGTTGCTTTTTTCCACTTAGTGTGTCTTTGTTGGCTGTCAGTTTTTTGGCTATCCCAATTCTTTTTTTGATCCTTCATTTATATGTATCGGTTTGTTTCCTTTTCTTATCATTATTGTACTATTGATTAGCTGTGACAAAGGAAACAGTTAAGGCTTTAATGTCATTTATTTCTACCTTTCGTTTTCTTACTAATCTTTTAAAATTAATTTTATTTTTTTAATGTTTATTTATTTTGAGAGAGAGTGAGCATGGCGGGGGGTTGGGGCAGAGAGAGAGGGAGAGAGAGAATCCCAAGTAGGCTTCACACTGTCATCGCAGAGCCCAGTGTGGAGCTAGATCTCAGAAGCCGTGAGATCACAACCTGAGCTGAAATCAAGAGTCAGACACTTAACTGATTGAGCCACCCAGGTGCCTGCCCCTAGATCTTTTTTTAAAATAGAATGTATACCAAATTTCATCTTGCTTGCTCTTTGGTTTTTAAGAGAACAGGGAATACTGCAATTGAATGCCTTAGTAAGGAATAGGCCAATTTTTGAAACCATTATATCACTTCCTTAAACACTAAAAATATGTATATAAAATTGTTTGTTGAGCCTCTTAAAAAAGAGATGTGTATTATATATTGTCAGAATCAGAAGATGAGGTAGAAGAGGAACAAGAAGAAAGGCAACCATCCCCAGAACCTGTGCAAGAAAATGCTGATAGTGGTTACTATGAAGCTCATCCTGTGGCGTAAGAATAGTGTTTGCATGGCCAAATTTGGTCTAAATTATGATGTAGTTGTAATGTGGTTTTTGTTCTAGACTTACTGTTAGAAGTAAATTCTTGATAAAGCTACCTGTCAAGCCAGGATTTTAGTACCATATATATATAGTATATAGTATGTATATATATGCAAGAAGTTTGGAAAAATTGTTTTATTTATATAGAAAATTGAACATGGTTTTGCCCAAAGCAGTGATTACTTACTGATGATGTAGAATACTTGGGACAACACAGAGAGCATTTTATTTTTATAAATATGGGGTTTATTTATAGTTAGTATTGAAGTAAACATTTTTAGTAATTTAGTATTCCCATTTGAAAATAGCAGGATCAAAGAAATGCTGTGCAAGACTGTCATTCTCTTCTGCCTTCCCTTCTACCTTCTAGTTCTTACTGGATTTTTGTTTCAAAACAGTTTATTACTAGTTAAGCACATTAGATTAGAGAAATACTACATTTTATTTTAGTCAAACCGATTGTTTCCTTCATACTGAAAAATGAATAAACTATTTGATTATAGTAATGGCATAGAGGAACCTTTGGAAGAGTCCTCTCATGAACCTGAACCTGAGCCAGAATCGGAAACAAAGACTGAAGAACTAAAGCCACAAGTGGAGGAGAAGAACTTAGAAGAATTAGAGGAGAAGTCTACTTCTCCTCCTCCTGCTGAACCTGTTTCTCTGCCACAGGAACCACCAAAGGTTAGATCAAAGAAGCTCTTTAGGCCTGTGACATCACACTTTTATATTTGGTGACATTAATGAAGCATGACCTTTGTTCTATTATGTTAAATTGTTTAATATAGTAAACCATGCTTTTTTTATGTATATGAAAGCTGTGGGGTTTTTTGTAATCCTGAGGAAATTTCTTTGTATTCCACCCCCCCCCCTCAAAATATCCCTAAGAGCGAAACTTACAATTAATCCTTGTCTGTGTGCAGTGTTTAGTCTCTTACATGAGATTATTTGAGTCCATGTATATAACTGAGAGTTGCTCTTCATTCTGTAGAAATCCTCTATGCACGAATGCAACTGGAGTCATGCAATTTCCCAACTTAAACAAGTTGGCCTATTAAAAGAAGAGGTACCTGTTATTTCCGGTTTAAATGGGAGCAATTTCCTTACACCACCAATTAAATGATCTTGGAAAGATGAGTGACACCCATAGTGTATCATTTAAGCCTACCTAAAACATCTTTTATCTTTCTGTAAAGTAGAAGGTTAAAGTATATTTGGGTAGTGAGAGGAGGAGATTCCTTGTTCAATTTGTGAATGTCTGTTAAAGTTTTCAGTGAGTACTCTCTTCTTTCCTATCCTTCCCCTCAACACCATCACACCTTATCTTTCCCCAAAAGGGGAAGGAATTGGTTCTATTAGGTTCTTATTTTTCTAGTATGTGTAGTTAGTGGTTTTGTTTGCCATTGCTCATCTCCTTAGAGCATATAGGAACGTGCTTGTGGATTTATGTAGTAGTTCAGACAAAACAGATAATCTTGCATAATGAGATTTTGAAAGCTGGCACATAGACTGGCATGTGTGTGTGTGCCTTTCTTTTGAGGAGTCCTCCAATATAGAACAATAGTTTAGAAATGAAAAGAAAGTATATATTTGGAAGTTTCCCTATAGGAATGTTGGTGGTTTTCCATGATTAGTAGTCTAGGTTTGTTGCATTTCCTGCAGGCTTTCTCCTGGGCTTCAGTGACCAGTAAAAACCTGCCTCCTAGTGGTACTGTTTCTTCCTCTGGAATTCCACCCCATGTTAAAGCACCAGTCTCACAGGTAACCGATCTGTGAACACATTGGATTGTATCCTTGTTACATTGCCAATTGCTTATCTCTTTTATACTTCTTTAAATGAGTCGATCAGAAATTATGGATTAAATATACAAAAATACTGTATTAAATGTCAGTGCACCCACTTTAAATAAATGCCAAATCTCCATTCATCATCTGCATAGGTAGTATTTGGGGTTTGGGTGTGAAATACACACTAAGTTGGTTTTACCAATATAGATAGATAGATAGATAGATAGATAGATAGATAGATAGATAGAGTCATTTAAAAGGCTTCTTAAAATAACAAAAATGTTCCTTTTAAAGTTTTAAATCTTATTTAGTGAAAATGTTTAGGGAAGAAATCTGGAAAGGCACAAAGTAGTATGGCATTATAAAAAAAAATCACTGTTTTAAAAAAATAGAAAACTTTAAAAACTATGCTGCCTAAACTCTCAGTCTGTAAGTGGTTCACTCCATTTAATTGAAGCCTGTACCAACTTATGACTGTAGTGTTCACTTAACTGATCATTCCAGTATTCTGCTTTTCATCTGTTTGTCATCTTACCCATTTCAGAGCTTTCAGAACACTGAAAATAAGACACTGGCTACCTGGTGTGTTTATTAGGTACAGTTTAAACTAAATTAGAATTTAGTTAATTCTATAGTACAGATAATGGGTATTCTATTCTTTTTCCTACATTTTGCATCAGACTTCATTCCACTAGAAAATTACATTTAAAACGGTTAGTGTACATTAACCTCTTATTTGCTGTAAACAGTGAAACTTTGAGGTTTGAAAAAAGTAGCTAGTAATCCTAAGACAGCCTTTATGGTGTTGGTACACACAGTCAGCTACATAATAGAGCACGTGGCTTCAAGGTACCTGGTTTTTTTTTCCAGTTAACATATTCAGGAAATGTTGGATAATGGCAGATTACAAACCAGAATTGTGTCTTACTGAAGAAAACTAATTTGTCAGGTGTTGGTTGTGCTTTTCAACCCATCTGAAGACCTGATGAGTGACTTCTGAATTTTCTTTTGAAATTCTTGATTTCTTATCAGATTTGCATTTGAAATCCTTTGGATAGTTACTTCATCTTCTGAGTGTTGGCTACATTTATTTTAAACTTCCAGTTAAGAAATAAAACAGCTAATGCTTATTATGTCTTCAGTTTGTGCCAGGCATTGTGCAAAGCACTTTATATTCATTCTTACCTAATCCTCAGTCACCCTGTAAGGGTGCTTACTGTTACTATTCCTGTTTCACAGATGAGTAAATTGAGGCCCAGAGTACCTCAGCCTAAGGTCAGACAGCTGTATAAATAGCATAGGGCTGGACTTTGAATTTATGTAGTTGGACACCAGAGTCCCTTTGTGACTCATGTAAACCTATAGGTTTCTTTAGCCCATTGGAGGGGAATGTATCTCCATTTTCATCAAAGAAGAGTATTGTATTTAAGGCATGTCTGAATTACATTACATGAGATCCTAGCTTTTTGGCCAGGGGGAAAAAAATTTTTTTTTTTAGTTGTAGGAGACTAGATGGTATTTTCCAACCCATCCCCTTATTAACACATTTTTAAACAGGTACAATTTAAACTTCTATTTAAAATAATTTTCTGCTCTTTTTAGGCTATATTTAGAATGGATTCATGATTTTTCCACTAGATTTAATAAATCCTTCAATTTTATTTTATTACTTTGGTGTAGTATCCATTTCCTTATCACTTTTAACACAGTTTAATAAAAAGAATTAAATCTAATTGTAGGGTATTGGTAGGAATTAATTTAGAAGTAGGTAAGTTAATTTCATGGTAAAAAGGCTTTGTCTAGAAATTCACTAGTTTATCTAACTTTATCTAACTAGCTTATGTTCAGTTGAAGGACTTAGTAGTGGTTTTACCTGCTGTTGTTGATTTGATGGTTCCATTTTTATTTCATATTCTGTTTGACTTTCATTTGTGAGATTTGTCACCTGAGCACACATTCTGGTTATATGGAATTAATTTTAAGGCTCTAAAGTATAGTATGTGGTATGTTAGCCATTTTATCTCATTCGGAGTAAATCGTTTTAATCATGAAATTGAGCCTGAATAATTATGAATTCACAGCTGGCTTAGTTGACATATATGAATTGTTGAAAGGAATACTGGTTTACATATTTTTTCACACTGGCATCATCAAATATCTACTGACACGTTGCTGAGTCACTATGAATTATTGAAAAGATGTTGTAAATTATTTAAATTTGTTTTTAATTTTAAATCCTTAAAGGATAATGAAGAACTTGTCTATTTTGGTATGTGTAGTTATTTTTGTTTTTGGTAATTAATTTGGAAAAGAATGTAAATCAGGTCAGTGAGGGCACCTCTTAAGTTCTTTGATAACATTTGCATTCAGTGAGTCAGGTTTTTCTGAGAATTTTAAATTGAAAGGTACATTTGCTATTTTTATTAATTTCCCAAGGATACTAGCTTCATCAAACTTTGTTTGAGTTTGTCTGTTCTTTAATTGTTGGCACTTTTAGGCCCCCTTTAGTGAAACTTTACATAACTGCCTTTTTCAGGCATCACATTTTGGGTCAAATTACCATATAGTGTTAAACTGCAAATGCAGATCACAGTGGTTTCAGGGCTATAACATAGGTCCCCTTGTCAGACATAGAACATTCTCCTACATGTTGAAAAACTAAAAATGTAATTTAATTCTAAATGAAGCAATAGTTACTGAACATCTGTGCCTAACATCGCTGTGCTTGGTTTTGGGTGATGTAGAAATGAATTAGGATACAGTCCTTATAGGAATAAATAAATGTAAATAATTGAGAAAACTGAAGAGTGTTGAAATTATTTTTAAAATAGCAAAATCCTAGAACATGGGAAGCAACTTCATCTTTTTTTTTTTTTTTTTTAATTAACGTTATTATTTTTGAGAAAGGGAGTACAAGCCTGGGAAGGGGAGAGGGAGACAGATAATTCTCAAGCAGCACAGAGCCCAGCATGGGGTTTGAACTCACAAACCATGCTATGACCTGAGCCAAAATCAAGTCGGATGCTTAACCGACTGAACCACTTAGGTGCCCTGGGGAGAGCAACTTCATCTTGAGGGAAATGGGAAGTCTTCATGGAAAAAAAGTTTGGGAAGAGATACACACATCTGTTAAAAACTACTGTTGTACCTTTTGATTACAGAGGGTGAAGTCATTTACAGTAAATCGTCACTTTTGAAAGAAGCGTAACTCTTTATAACTTTCTGTATTAGAATTTGACCTTGCAAGTTATAATAGTAATCAGTTATATAGATGATGAACGAATTTGAGACACTGGCTGGACTGGGGTCCTCAGAGATGATCAGTCATAAAGACATGACTGAAATCACTAGTTTTCTGACTTGGAGGACATTTTCTTCATATCCTGCTGAGTGTTTTCGGCACTCTTTGAAGGTGCATATGTTTTATCTCTTCCTTGGACCATAAATATTTGGGCAGTGGATGGCCTGAAGAGTTTGGGAATACTGAAAATGTCACTGTATTAAGGAAAAGGTAATAGCAGATGTTCCTTTGTTTTAAAATAGTTATTTTAATTATATGTGTGTAATTTTTGGCAGTTGGCAGAAATTTTTGGAAGGCAACTTGAAAAGTTCTGTTACTCCCTGCCTGAGCCTCCCCTCCCACGGGTGCAGTTAAAGAAAATTGTTGGGGTCTTGCATTCCTTTCCTATATGGAAGAACAGTAGGGTGCTGAAGGACTCCTTGATTCTGAGGTGCTTTACACATGTTTCTGTCTTGTTTATTTAATTTTAACTTATAGGTAGTATTTTTAGTTGCTTAGAATAAGCTAAACTGTATAATTTGAACTATCTAAATACTTTTAAGGTTTGTGGGTGGAGTTTAGAACATTGGCTAAGCACTGGTAACATTTGAGGGGCAGCAAACTAGATAATTAGAAAGTGTGTGTCATAATTTTGTCTAGAATAAAGTTGATTTTTTATTTTGCATATGCATTTACATGGAGTGGCTCATCTTGCATTTTTGTGATTTTTGTAGCAGTACCTTTAATGCTGTCTCAATGTGGATGTAAAGTTATTGAAAAAAACGTGGTTGTAAAAGCAGCTTATTTTGAGTTCTGTATCCTTGAATGGGAAAACAAACCTACCCTACAGTCCTAGATTGGTACAGAATATCTTTGTAAAAACTTATTCCTCACATACATAGGACACTGTGTTAAAACTATTCTGAGCTTAAAATGACCATTATGTCTGCTGATGACTTGCTGGTAGTTGCTTTAGTTGTTTTATCCCCTGTGGAATGAGTTTATTTATAATGTATTTTTTTCCTTGTATTTTAGCCAAGAGTTGAAGCTAAACCAGAAGTTCAGTCTCAGCCACCTCGGGTGCGTGAACAACGACCTCGAGAACGACCCGGTTTCCCTCCTAGAGGACCAAGACCAGGTGAGTCAGCCCCTCTGTGGCCTTCAGCATTTAGCACTTGGAAAGTTGGAAAAGATTGAACTTAAAGAACTATAATGTGTTTTATATGCAGTTCCTTTTAATACCAAATTTCTCAAAAGATTTAACTTGCTAAAGGTACAGGCTGGGGTAGAACAACTGACTTTCAGGGGAGGAGTAGTTGACATGTGATGGAGACATGTATTTTGAAAGTGTAAAAATTTTGAGACAGATTTTATTTGGTTATTGTCACTGGTTCTAAGAATTCAAAACCGAGCTGCCAATAACCTACTCTCTTACTTAGCACTCTTATCTCTTCACAGATAAACAATAAGCACACCCCGATTCTTCTTATTTTGATTGTCTTAGGTATTAAGTAAGTTGCCATGATTTTTGACTTGTTTCCATTGTTAGCTAATATACGTAGCACCTCTATTTGAATTCTTTAAGTATGTTTAGATTGCTTTTGGGAGGAGGTGGGAGATCATATCCGTCAATAGCCTATGTAATTTTTCCCACAAAAGTAAAATAAAGTGATCCGTTAATAAACCAGAAGTCATGGGAACTGGGGTTTGTCCTAGTTTTGCTATTGCTTGAGCTTATGATCTTGGGTGAGAGCCTTAAATTATGAGCTTCTCTTATGCCATTTAGTTACTACACAAATTTTTCTTGTGTGATGCCTTTCTTATATGCCTCATTGTGTTTTGTGTTATTGAGAGGATCAAATAAAAATTTTTTGTATAAATTTGAGCACGTTAAAATGTATATAGCCTATTTAAATGAGATATTGTTAGTATTAAGTTTACTGATTTGGCTATAATTTTATACAACCAAAGATTAATTTGTAAATTTCAAAATGCTAAACAAATACTTAGAACAAATATATCTCACTATCTGAAATTTGTTTGGTTCTTGGATGATGGCAAGAATTTGGTTAAGGAGGAATACTTGTACTAATGTTGGACTTTCATATAATCAGACCAGTAGATCTAGAAGAAGGAATTTTAGCAATCTAGTCAATACCCTCACTTTATACTTAGTGTCATGTTGTTTTCTAACTAACCTACTAATAATAGGCACTTCCACCTCTGTTCAAGGAGCTCACTATCTTATTAAACTAAAACAGGAGTATCTTTTATACATTCATTGCTTTGAACTGGTTGTTATATATTATAAACTTTAATGTCTGTCCTATTCCTTTTCTCAGGCAGAGGAGATATTGAACAGAATGAATCTGACAACCGTAGAATAATTCGCTATCCAGACAGTCATCAACTTTTTGTTGGTAACTTGCCACATGATATTGATGAAAATGAACTGAAAGAGTTCTTCATGAGTGAGTAGTTTATTTGCTTTATTGTAAAATTGAGCAGGGGGGAATAGAGCTTTTTTCATAATATAATTCAAACTTTAAAAAAAAAAACTTATCTCTCTATATACTGTGTGTATCTCTAGGTACCAATCACTTTAATTGATCAGAAGTGAGTAGAAGGTTATATTAGATGTTTCCCTGTGACTACTGAGTGTTGACTGGCCTAGTGATAGAGGTTAGAAGAAAGAGCTGATTCAGCTCTTAAATTTGGGGATAGGGTTCTTTTGGCAAATATAAGTCAGAAATAGAAAATGTCCTTGTCTTTGTGAAGCTATGCAGGTAACTTTCCTTTTGAAAGGACCAATTCAGAAGGGTAATGTAACAAGCGGTCAGACTAGTTGTTAGCATCTTTATGTGTATGAGTGAATGTACTTCAGTTGTCACTGGGTGTAGCAGCTTGCACCTTTATTTGAAATGGTTCAAGTAGATTAAGGTTATTTCTCCTCAACACTTAAAGCTACAAAGTATTCTATTAAAATGTTTAATCCCCTTGGTGTAATATATATTTTCACAGGTTTTGGAAACGTTGTGGAACTTCGCATCAATACCAAGGGTGTTGGGGGCAAGCTTCCAAACTTTGGTTTTGTGGTTTTTGATGACTCTGAACCAGTTCAGAGAATCTTAATTGCAAAAGTAAGTGAAAGGACGTACATAGTTCAAAACTTTATTATTCCTATTGTATGTAACATTAACTTGGTGCATTTTAAAACCATAGAACATCTTTTCTTAATGGTAAAGCTAAAAGTAGTTTATTAGAAATGGTATTAATGTAAAGAATAAAGATTTGTTAGTGGCTTTAAATTCTGAGATGTGGATCATTTAATTTATTTTTTGAAGTTTATTTTGAGAGAGAGTGCATATGCGTGTGAGCAGGGGAGGGGCAAAGAGTGAGGGAGACAGAGAATCCCAAGCAGGCTCAGCGCTATCAGTGCAGAGCCCAGTGCGGTGCTCGAACTCCTGGACAGTGAGATCATGACCTGATCCAGGATCAAAAGTCAGAGGCTTAACCGACTGGACCACCCAGGTGCCCCTAGGTTTTTTTACTTCTGTAAGTAAGGGAATACATTTGTATTGTTTTCTAACCTGCCCATGTAAATGATTTTCTCTCCTTTTAAAGCCAATTATGTTTCGAGGGGAAGTACGTTTAAATGTGGAAGAGAAAAAAACAAGAGCTGCAAGAGAGCGAGAAACCAGAGGTGGTGGCGATGATCGCAGGGATATTAGGCGCAATGATCGAGGTCCTGGCGGTCCACGTGGAATAGTGGGCGGTGGAATGATGCGTGACCGGGATGGAAGAGGACCTCCTCCAAGAGGTGGCATGGCACAGAAACTTGGCTCTGGAAGAGGAACTGGGCAAATGGAAGGCCGCTTCACAGGACAGCGTCGCTGAAGCTCCACTGTTGGCAAAGTCTTGGCAGTGGTACATTATTCATCGTGTTTGCATTCTTGTTAATTTTTTTTTGGCTTTGGAATGTGACACAGCCTTTTTGATCATTTCTTTGATGTGAAAAGCATCTTTTGGTTATCAGTTAAATTGAGGTGGACATTATTTCCCCAATTTCACAACAGGATTCACATTGTTAATTTATAAATCTAGAGTTGGAGAATTAAGGACTGAGAAATGACCGTATCTTAAACTGTCTACAACAAAATGAACTTATAAGGACATGCCCAACTGAATTCAGGTCCTTTGAGTCAAAAAAAAAAAAAAAAATCCTCTGCTGCACATTTTGTTTAAGTGTTACTGTTTCTGCCTGTTAATGTTGGAAACACAAATAGTGCAATTTGTGCAATTGGAGAATCTTGCCTTTTTTCTTGGGTCCCCCCCAAAAATACAACCCAACAGAAACTTGTTATGCACTCATCAAAATGCACTAATGGGTACTCTGAACTCATTAACATTGACATCTGCAACAGGAGGCAACAGGGGAAAAAACCTTTCATCTCTTTTTCCAGTAGAGAATAGTTTGTGAAATGATGAGGGCATTTTATCTGCTTGCTGTGACCAGCGTGTGTACACATAAACCTTAACAAGACTACAAGTATATTCCAGAAGGAAATCATTTAGTTATGAACTAAATAACAGAAATCAGAACTTTAAATGCTATGGTCTTGAATATTAGACCAGATTTAGTAGCTCCATATCTAAGATTTTTCTACCTGCCCCTCTTCAGTACAGGGATGGCTGGCTGCTGAACACACTCCTCCTCCTCCCCTTTCTCCTTTCTTTAAGCTGTGTACAGTGAAAATTGTCTTTACTGTATTTTTGTTCTCTGGTAATGTAATAAGCATGATGGTGCCTTCTATTAATACATCATTCCAGTCTTGCTGGTAATTTTGTACAGTATAGTGTATGAATTGCTGTGCTGCAAAGCCAAACAGCTGCAAAATGTTGAAAAATCATTGAAGTGTATAAAAATTGCAGTATCTTTAAAATCAGTAAAATTGACTAGCATATTATTTACCTTGTTCTTCAGTTAACAACTTTGTGTTCTCTGTGGGAGGGAGTCTTGTGTGTGTTTGGGAGGGAGAGGGAAGGAGGAAGTCAGTCATTTGAGTAAGTCTCTTGTTGACTTTTCTCTTAGCATGAATGTGAACGTTGAAGCGTATCACTTGAGAGATGCTTGGAAAAGTCAATCAATTTCATGTACATTTTTTATGACATTTTAAAAGCAGTCAGATTCCATAAACGGCAAGTAAACCTGAAGTGAGGATACTGCAATTTTCAGAGAAGAGAACAGCAGCTCCTAAGTGTTTGCATTTTCTATTTGGGGGGCAGGGAACTGTCATTCATTTTGCACAATTCTTGAACTGATGTCAGCACCCGAGTGGCTCTGAATTTAAGTCTGGGACGACATCTTTTATTTTTACATGAATCTCTAAACAATTCTGTGAGCAAAGTTTGTAGCTGCTGGATTATTGTCTGTCTTTATAGCAAGTTCCAGTAAACCGCAAGTTATGGCAAAGGATATCCAATTTTATGCTTGGAGCATTTGGTACATTACAGTTCCTGATGTTTCAGGCTAGGAGTGAGGTAAATTAAGTGTGACCACTTAAAGCTGCTTGTTAGCATGGAAGACTTCTCCATTCTTAGTAAAAACAAACAAAAAATGCACTTGACATAGTAGCAAACTGGTTCTGGATTGTGGAACTGTTTGCTATTTAGTAAACTAGCAAATGATGCACATATTTTGTTTTTCATGTACTGGGCAATATAAGTGAAATCTCTCCATTTTTCCCCCTTGAAAGAGGTCTTCCATGTTTGGGGAAAAGTCTTGCACTATTGCATATATTTGGGGGACACAGATTTCTCATAGTTTCCATTGGGGGGGGGGGTGCTTAAAGATTTTTTTCCTGTTTGAACACTTTTACACTCTCTGATGTATAGTACTTGAAGTTCTTACCAGAAAATTACTTTTGAGTTTTGAAGCCTTTATTCAAACTACTTTTAAGTAAGTGGTTTATTGTCAGTGTTTTGGGTTTTTTTTTTATAACATATTTCCCCTCTATTCTTTTATTTCTTTTTCCTTCCCTTTTTAAATATGTATGTAATTTCCAATCTAGGATATTGCCCTGCCACCCATGAAAACTGTTTTCTGGCACCAAAAGCAATGACAAATGTTAAGTGTAATAGAAAATTAGAGTAAAGAGCCATTCAGCTTCAGTCTTTACATACCATGAAAAAAAAAAAAAAACATTAAAACATCACATGGAGAAGTTTACATGGTGATTGTTCACCTGCAGTACTGTGGACTTTTAACATTTTGTCCCCTTTTCAGTGAACCAGAGTAAAAATATTCATTGACCATTACTGTTATTTGCTGGTTTTTGTTTTTGATTTATTTTTTTTGTTTTTGTTTTTGTTTTGTTTTGTTTTGATGGTAATATTCTATCCTTATGACACTATTGCAACCAAATTGGCTTTACCATCTTGGCTTTAGTAGGTATAGAAGACAATGGATTACCATCTTTATTGCTGTAATGTGTTAAGCATTATATGCTAGTAGAATCTAGTTTAATTGTTTCAGGTGGAAAAGTATTCTTTGAGTTTCCATTTTGAATGTGTTTGGACTAAACAAACAATAAACTACTGATGTCTGCAGCATTTATCTATGTCCCTAATTTAATCTGTAGAGTTGTGTTCCAAAGTATTTTCTCCCTATTGCATTTCAAACAGCCAAGGAATTGTTCTAAAACCAACTGCTGCTTGTTTGTGAAATTTGATGCATAAAAAAGTAAAACATTTCATTGTAAGACTTGAACATGGTTAGAGATCTGTCCCATTTCTCTTAGCTAACTGGTGTACAATTAAAGAATATTAAATTATTAATTTAAGTTAAATTCAGTGAAGGTGCGAACGATCTAAAGCAGACTACTTACTAAACATTTATATAAAGAAAAACCAAAACTTGAGTTTTCCAAAGGATTGCTACCTCCTATTTCAGAAGGAAAGGAAAAGAGGGATGGGAAGATTGAGGTTATCTGAAGTTAGGGACAGACCCAAGTCAGAAATTGGAACAAATTTGTCAAGCTCTAGAAGAATATTAAAGGGAAAGTAATTATTTTAGTCATATTTACAAGTATACATTTCAAATGAAAAATGAGGTCCTAATGCATATGTAATTTTAGAACTTGAGACTTTTCTTTTGTTAAAAGGGATGGTTATAAATGAATTTTTCCTGATACTGTTTATGAAGATTCCTTCAGTCAGTCTTCACAAGTTTGTACTGGAGCGAAGTCATTATTTCAGTACTCTCAAGGAAGTAAGACTTAAGATTTTATAAATTTTAATTATAATGTAATAACCTATCTAACTTTATAGCTGGGGAAAAACATTTTTTAGAAGGGATAAAAATATATGCCACGCTGTATTGAAAACAACCACATTTCAGGCAAAAAATTATCATTTGGTCCAGAAGATTTATTGGAAGAAAATATTTGAACATTTTAGCCACACAAGATGCTTCATTTCAGTTATGATATGATGATACAGTCTGTGGCAAGTGAAAGAAAACTTAGTGGATGGATGTTCATATTTTTCCTTTAAATTAGGACAACTGACTCGTTATATTTTAACTAGAAGAATGAAGACCCTTTTTTTTTTCTCTCTGTTCCATAAGACTATTATTTAGTAGTAGATCCTTGGTTAATTTGATGCCAGAGTTCTAAATTATTTTAAAATTACTGGATAAATGAATAGTATTACATCATGAAAGAAATTTCCCTTTGTGATAAGATTTCAGTAGGTTCATACAGAGAGTAATTTTTTAAAATAATTTATGTCATTAAACCAAATAATTCCTAACAAAGTTTCTGGGTATTTTTGACAAATAGAGACTAAAATCTTCAAATCTGTTTATGTATGTATACATATGTTTAATATGCTTCAGAATTAATAGAGTTTTTATTATTAGCAAATACCTGGCAAAATACTATAAATGCAAATTCAGAATTAAACGTTCACAGGAAGATTACTATGCTTCTATTGCCAAATTAATTGATCTCTTTGTCCTTGATCTCAGATTTTTTTCCTTCTAATAGTTTTGATAAAGTTGGCTGCCTATTTCAAATGCTTTCACTTTTTTTTTTTTTTAAGTTTATTTTTGAGAGAGAGACAGAAAGCAAGAGGTGGTGGGGCAAGAGAGAGAAAGACACAGAATCCGAAGTAGGCTCTAGGCTCTGAGCTGTCAGCACAAAGCCCAACATGAGGCTTGAACTCATGAACTGTGAGATCATGACCTGAGCTAAAGTCGGACGTTCAACCAGCTGAGCCATCTGGGCACCCAAAATGTTTTCACTTTTGTGACAATAATATTCCTTTAACTGCTCTTGTTTCCTGTGCTTTATCTTACCACCTCACAACCCCTCTGAATCCCTTGTGCACTTACTCTCTTTCCTGGAAAACTTCGGGTGGTTTCCCTTAGGCCAGGCACAACTTCAGCTTCGGTTGATTATCCATTTAGTAGCTACTATATAGAGAAATAGGAGAGCTTTGGAGACAGCTGGGCTTTGGGAATTCCACTGTTCTGTGCTGCTTTTGTAGGGTGGGTGATTGTGAGGATTCTCAGTGAGGTAGTCTTTAAAGTATCTAAAACAGTGTAATGGGTCCTCTGCAAGTATTCGTTGTTACTTGTTTATTTTTGAGAGGGCACGGGAGGGGCAGAGAGAGCGAATCCCAAGTAGGCTCTGCACTGATGCAGGGCTTGGTCTCACAAAACATGATATTGTGACCTGAAGCCGAAATGAAGAGTTGGACACTTAACTGATTGAGCCACCCAGGTGCCCCGCAATTACTACTTTTGACTTCATTGCATTTCTGCGGTCAACCTATTCTGTGTTCCAAACACATTTTTTTTCTTTCTTTTTTTTTTTTTTTACATCTTTCAGAGAGAGACAGTGTAAGCGGGGGGAGGGGCAGAGAGAGAGGGAGACAGAATCTGAAGCAGGTTCCAGGCTGAGCTGTCAGCACAGAGCCCGATGCAGGGCTCAAACTCAGTTTGAACCGTAAGATCATGACCTGAGCCAAAGTCAGACACTTAACCAACTGAGCCACCCAGGCACACCCCCAGACACATTTTTTAAATCGTTTTTTGCCACGTACCTCATTGAAGTCCTAGGAAATTCCAAATTCCAAAATCCAAAACAATGTGTTTTCTCTAAATGATTGATGCATACCTGGCTCTCTAATAACGAACATCTCATTTTTTTGACCTGTTTACCATAGAAATATTTGAAGTCTCATCTGTTCTCAAAACTTTCCCTGTCTCCCTTCTATCAGTTTTTCAGGCTGTAAGAAGTGTGTGGGTGCATATTTAAGAAGGTGGGGGGGGGGGGCGGACCATAAAGGGCCTTGGTTGGTCTTAATGCTAAGAGCAATGAGAAGTTGAAGATTTTAACAAGTAGGGGCAGATAATTTTATTTTGAAAGATCTCTAGCTACATAGGAAACAAACTGAAGGAGTTCTGTGGCAAATGGATTAAATCAGGTCATGGATACTGCCAGTATTTCAGTCAAAAGATATGATAATAGACTGGTAGTACTAGCTTGTACTGAGGTGTACTCAAGTACTGTGTTAGAAATCTAAAGAATTTGAAAGACTTGGGTAAAATGGCCAGGTTTTGGTGAGAGGGTAGTATCCAAGAAGAATTCTAAGTTTCTCACTTGCATAACTGGAGAAATAAAATGGTGTGTGGAACACAAGTGAAAAACAGGCTTTCTGGGTAAGGAGGCAGGAGGAGTGCTAGTGAAACCTTGGATTTGGAAAGGTCAGGCTATCTAGAATTGTGTAAAATTTTGGCTTGTGCCTTTTTATTTCAAAAGTTCTAAATGGCCAATTTTATGTATATTTACCGCAATATAAAAAAACAAACGTGCACGTTATACAAAATACATGTAATCCAAAGGAATGAACTCTCACAGTCTAATCCATAGATGGTCCTTGTAAATACTTTGACATTTCCTTTATACTATTTTCCTTTATACTATCTATTATACCATTTTTTTGTGTGCTTTCTGTTTGATGTTTACTTTTATCTTTGAGGGGTGCAGGGGAGAAAATCCCAAGCGGGTTCCACACTCGGCACAGAGCCTGACGGGCTCAATCTCATGACCATGATATCATGACCTGAACCGAAATCAAGAGTGGAACACTTAACCGACTGAGCCACCTAGGCGCCCCATTATACTGTTGTTTTAATGACAAACCATTTAACATTTGATGAAGTGTTGACTGAGCAGCTCTGTACCAGGCCCTGTTTTTTGTTTTTTGTTTTTAATTTATTTTTTTAATACTTGGCTTTGAGAGAGAGAGCATGAGAGGGGTCAGGGCAGAGAGCAGGAACCAGAGAATCTGAAACAGGCTCCAGGCTCTGAGCTGTTAGCACAGAGCCCGATGCGGGGCTCAAACTCAAAAACCACAAGATCGTGACCTGAGTCACCCAGGCACCCCCAGGCCCTGTTCTTGATGTTGAAGTTACATGAGTCAATAAGTCCACTGGTCTCCCTGAGCTTATTTACTTGATAATGGCGAAGACATAGTTGTAAATACTTGGCAAAGCATGAAGATAAGGTAATACATTAGCAAGTGGGTGTCAGCTTTAGGATGGTGTTCCTCAATCACCCATTCCAGCACTCCAGCCAGAGGATCAGCTAATGCAAAGCCTGTAAAATTGGAAAAGCATGGAAGGTAGTAAGTGCCTGGGGTAGGTGAAGTAGGGTCGAGAGGTGGCAGAATGGTAAGAGGTGGGATAGGAGAGAGACGGACTAGATCACCTAAACCAGGGTAAGGAGTTTATTTGATTTTTTTTTTTTTAATTACTACAGCAAGCCATTAAGGAAAATTAAGTATGGGAGTGATAGAATAATGACAGGTGAAGAATTGGTGGAGGACAAGAATGGAAGAAGGAAAACTGATGTGCTGTTGTAGTTCAAGACTTCTATCTGAGGAGGGGAAATAGATTTAGCTTATTTTTTGGCAGCTGAATTTAGGTATTTTGATGAATTGAGAATGACTTGAGTTCTGGATAGCATGAAGATATTAATGAAAGACAAGACACTTAACGCTTTAAAATAGTGCAACTGGGGCGCCTGGGTGGCGCAGTCGGTTAAGCGTCCGACTTCAGCCAGGTCACGATCTCGCGGTCTGTGAGTTCGAGCCCCGCGTCAGGCTCTGGGCTGATGGCTCGGAGCCTGGAGCCTGTTTCCGATTCTGTGTCTCCCTCTCTCTCTGCCCCTCCCCCGTTCATGCTCTGTCTCTCTCTGTCCCAAAAATAAATAAAAAACGTTGAAAAAAAAAAATTAAAAAAAAAATAAAATAGTGCAACTGGTAAAATATCTTTACACCCATTTTTATTTCTAAAACGAGTTTTCTGTAATATTTGAAGATATACTATGAACCACGTTTCTGATTTAATATTTAGCCAGGTTAAATGTCGTTAACTATTTTACAGCCGAGGAGACTGAAGCTCAGGATATTGCAGTCATGCTAGTATGAAATGATTTGAAACACTGCATTAGCCACAAGCGTCAATCTGCTTTAAAGGATAAGTTATTTAATTTTAGAAAATGGGTTTTTAAATACCAGAAATTTAAACTTTGAATGCAATGCATTTTTATCCTGGTTTTATTTTAGCAAATTGTAAAATCACAGCCTCCAGCATTAGTTGGATCCTAAAATTAAGGATCCCTTAATCAGGAACTCCATTCAGGAAGCACAGCAGTAAGTAATGAGGCAGAGTAGAAAATTGGAACAGAAGTCAAACATCTGCAGGGGCACCTCGCTGGTTCAGTCGGTAGAGCATGTGACTTGATCTCGGATCTTGAGTTTGAGCCCCGTGTCAGGGGGTGGGGGTGGAGTTTACTTAATAAAAAGTCATTGGGAAGTCAAATCGTTAAATACTATGAGTCTCTGAGCTGAGAAAAAGGAATACTTTTTGAGGGCCTATGATTTTACATATATTTTAAAATCTGATAACCCTATGAAGTTTTTTTTTTTAATGTTTTTAAAGAGATGAACTATAAAGCTTGTAGAGGTAAAAAAAATTCTCACATACTGGTGATAAGGATAGCGACTTAGAGAACAGATGTGAGTGACATTTCAAAGCATGATGACTTAACAAATGACTTAGAGTGATGTTTCAAAGCAGTAACAAATGTGTGACAGAAGTGAGAAGGATTTACACAAAAGTCAGTGAATATCAGAATCTTACTATGTGCCAGAAATCTTCCTAGGTGCTGGTTAGTAATCCAGCTGGGTACAGCCTACCCTCTGGAAACTTGTATTTTTTGAGGGAGGGCAGCAACAAACATAGAAATAAGTAATTTCAGGGGTGCCTAGGTGGCTCAGTCAGTTAAGTGTCTGACTTGACTTTGGCTCAGGTCATGATCTTGCAGTTTGTGAGTTGGAGCCCCACATTGGGCTCTGTGATGACAGCTCAGAGCCTGGAGCTTTCTTGCTTCAGATTCTATGTCTCCCTCTCTCTCTGCCCTTCCCCCTGCTTGTGCATTCATGCGGCACGCTCTCTCAAAGATAAATAAACATTAGAAAGAAAGGAAAGAAAGAAAGAAGGAAGGAAGTAACTTCATTCCTGATAAGTTCTGGGCACAATACAACTCCTTTAGTCCCAGCAGTAATCCTACGAGAAGGAGTACTGTTTATTTTACACAAGAGTTAATTCAGGCACTGGGGGTTAGCTATTTTTCCAAGATCACATGGCTAACAGAGGGTAGAACTAGTGGAGAATGCCATGGTGACAGGAAATGGACTGTTCCTTAATCATTACTGAGGGTGGTGATGAAAGGCCTCTCTGAAGAGGTACATTTGAGGCTCCAAATGAAGGAAGACAACATTGGTAAGATCTGGTAGGAGACATTCCAAATAGAAGGAAGAACAGATGCACAGGCCCCGTGTTTGGAAGGAGCGTGGTGTGTTCAGGGGCAATAAGGCCAGCGTGGACATAACAGCAGATATCAAGAGATAAGAGTTAAATTGTGGGTGGCCTTTGTAGTTCGGATTTTACTCTTGTACTGGGATTGTAGGGACCTGAACAGGGAAGGATGTGATCTGAATTAGTGTGTAGCCTGTCAGGAAGGGATGTCAGGTGATGGTGATGGTGGTTTGGATGAGGGCTGCAGTTGTGAAGATGGTGATAAATTATCAGCTAATAAGATGTATTGTGGAGATAGAACCTACAAGACTTAATTATGGGTTGGATTCTGAATGTGAGGGAAAAATAATGTTCAAGGATGATCCCTGGGATTTTGGTGGAACTTGAGTGGAGAGAGGTATTCTATTGAGATATGGAAGGAACAGGAGTAGATTGTGGAGGGAAAAATCAACAGTTCTCTCAGCCATGTTAGGTTTCCTATGTCAATTGGATATCCAGGAAGAAATGCCAGGTGGTTTGATTTTGGAATTCTGAGGAGAACTCAGTGCTGTGAGTGGTCAATATAGGTCTTTGCAGGTATTGGATAAGATGAGATCATCTAGGAAGAGAGTGTACAAAAGAGGCTGAGGAGTGAGCCCTCAGATACTCTCAACATTTAGGGTTCTAGTACAAGAGAAGCCTGCAAAGGAAACTGAGGGAGACAAAATATGGCAAGAACTGGTGTCATGGAAAGCTATGTTTCAAGAGTTTATCTCAGAAGGAAAGAATAGGCAGTTGTAGCAAATGCTGCTGACAGGTCAATAAAGATAGTGAATTAATTAAACTGGGCTATCTGCTCTAATAAATAGACCCCCAAAATGTCTAATGGCACAAACACAATAGCTTTTTTGCCCCTCATATAAAAAATAGGAGAGTGGTGGTGAAGAGGCCACTGGTCTGGCTCTCCACCACGGAGTCATTTAGGAACACAGGTGAATGAAGGCTCTACTAGCTTTAATGTGTGGCTTCAAGATCACACTGTAGTCATCTTTGTTATAGCCAGCTGAAAGAGAACAGGAATATGGAGGATCTTGAGTGGAGATTTTTATGGACCAAGACTGTGAATGGTAGAAATCCCCTATTCCATTGGCTTGAATTAAGTCACATGACCCCAACCTCAACGGAGATGGCAGAAAATAAGTAAGCCATAATACATACAGGAAAAGGAACCAGCTTACTGTGAATAGTAATCTCTGCCACAGATGGCCTTGGCAGGATGTAGGCCATAGTGACTTTCAGGAAAACCTATTTCAGTGAAATGATAAGGATGAAAGCCCGAGAGACAACTAGAGGTAAGAAGCAAATAGACTGGGGCGCCTGGGTGGCTCAGTCGGTTAAGCGGCTGACTTCGGCTCGGGTCATGATCTCACGGTCCGTGGGTTCGAGCCCCGCATCGGGCTCTGTGCTGACAGCTCAGAGCCTGGAGCCTGTTTCAGATTCTGTGTCTCCCTCTCTCTGACCCTCCCCCGTTCATGCTCTGTCTCTCTCTGTCTCAAAAATAAATAAACGTTAAAAAAAAAAAAAAAGGAAGCAAATAGACTCAGGGTGCCTGGGTGGCTCAGTTGGTTAAGAGTTGGACTCTTGATCTCAGCTCAGGTCTTTATTTCAGGCCCCAAGTGGGGCTCCACGCTGGGTGAGAAGCCTGCTTAAAAATAAAAAACAAGAAAGAGAGAACCAAATAGACTTTTTCTGTAGTTTTGCTATAAAGATTAAAGAGGGAGGAATGGGGTAGAGGCTAGAGGGAGATGGAACATCAAGGGAGAGTTTTTGTAAGAGGCATGTTGCCAGTGCAAACAATGTATATTTTTCACATTGGAGGAATGAATTTCCAGGTTCACACTGCTGTAATATACATGTATGTTGAATTTGGCAAAGTAAGTGGTAATTGTACTTTAGGTTTTCAAACCTGATCATCATCTTAATCAGTTTTATATGCAGTAATGAGGTCATTGAATCAACTACTAGGTTGAGAACAGAATTTTCTCTTCTCTGGCAAGTGTCCTTCCATCAAAGAACCAGAACTTCAAAATAAGTCAGTCCATTTTCTTCATAGAATGGTGGGATGTATTCACAAGTGCACGCTCTATAATAATACTGGAAATAAAGAGTACTTTGTGTAGTCTGAGGTTTTATGGCCCTTCTGTTCACTTGGTGACTCATTCGAAGGGATGCCAAAAACCTATGATAAATCAGTATTTCATGGGACCTAAGTGAAAGGTATTTTGTTTGTTTTGGCAAGAAACTGACTAAAGCACATTGTTTTGGGATGTCAAGATATATAGAGAATGACTGTCGCCAAGTGTCACTTAATAGGGATGATCACTAATGTGAGGAAGAGTTGGGCTACTGTAAGATAAAATACATAAATTTATAGAAAAAGATATCTTAGAAGGCCATGTATTTCTTGTCCTGTAGTCTATTTTTTGTATTGAGATATAACTCACATACATAAAATCCATGCTTTTAAAGTGTACAGATCAATGGTTTTTAGTGTATTCACAAGGTTGTATATCCATGACCACTATATAATTCCACTATCTCATCACCCTAAAAAGAAACCCATACCCACTAGTAATCACTCCTCATTCCCATCCCCCCCCCCCCCACAGTACCTGGTAACTACTAATCTACTTTCTGTTTCTATGGATTTGCCTATGCTGGACACTACACAAATGGAATCAACACATGGCTTTTCATGTCAGGCTTCTTTGACTTAGCATAATGTTTTCAAGATTTATCCAAGTTGTAGCATGTGTCAGTACTTCATCCCTTTTATGGCTGAATAATATTCCATTGTATGGATATACCATGGTTTATCCACTCATCAGTTGATGGACATTTGAGTTTCACTTTTTGGCTATTATGAATATCAACGCTGCTATAAACATTTGTGTAAAAGTTTTTGTGTGAACATATGTTTTCATTTTTCTTGGGTATATACCTAGGAATGGAATTGCTGGATCATATGGTCCTTAGTCTCTTTTAACCTTTGTTTCTTTGCCGTATCTCAAGCTCTCCTCTCTCATTGACAATCTCATGCACTCCCACACTCTTTTCTTTAGTTCTTTTAGAATATTTTCACTTTCTTCAGTGATTAAAATGTCCTTCTCAAACTCTTCTAGTGTCTCACCTGAGTAGTTCATGTTATGATTTTTCATAAAAAGTTCATCATTTTTCATACTGTGACCTCATGGAATTGAACTCAATTCCAACGACATTTTTCATTAATCTTCAGCTACCCCAAGGAACAGCCAACATCCCACCCTTCAGAACTGATTGTCATCATCTTGTGCCATTTCCAAGGTCTTAAATTCACAAATTGCTTTAATAATCACTTTTTCTCCTGTTTTACTCCCATTACACTTCATGCCTATGTGACCGCCACTCCTAGGGTGCCTTTGTATTATCAGTTTATTAGCTAAATTCTGTCATAATATGTCTCCCTATCTAGCTGGGACCCATGGCAAGCCATTTCAGTGGTTCGTTCTCCATCGTACTTGATTTTTAAAAAAACAACATTTTTAAGTAAGCTTTGCACTCAACATGGGACTTGAACTCATGACCCAAGATCAAGAGTCACATTCTCTTCTGATTGAGCCAGCCAGGCTCCCCTCCATCATACTTGATTTTTTAACTCCTTTGTTTATTCTCCTTGCACTACCAGTTCTCTAAGAGTTAGCTTGTATGCCACCTATTTTCTTAATTCTTGCCCCTGGGATGCAAAATCCTATAAAAGAGTCAGTTTCACCCTGGGGGAAACTGGGTCAACTGGGCACATTTTAGTATTTCGTATTCTTGTCATATCAAAATGACTTTTTTGTAACTACCTATTTCAAGGTATTTCTGCTCTCAGATCCTTGAGCCTCAATCATTATCTTTTTCAGCAAAAATGTTCTTTTACTAAGAAGATCTAGGCCAGCTAATGTATCTGTCCTACACTTTTCTCAGTTTTTTCTTTTTTCTCTAAGTCTCTTCAAGGTTAAGACCTTTTCATACTTTATTACCTTCTCTTCACACCTGTTCTTGGCTTTTCATTATTCCTTTTCTTGCCTCTTTAAAGCTTCTCTCCATTCTTTTTCCCTACAGACATTTCCTAATAAAAAAGAAAAATAAGCAATAACCCAACCCTGCTTGTACATAATGCTACCTGCAGATGGCTTTATCCAAAATGTAGAGTTGTTGAATACTGTATGTGTCCTTCACAGTTAGCTTTCAAACTCAGTTCTTTTTGAAACTGTTTTCTCAAGCATTGTCTATTCACCAAATCTAGTATTTTTAGTCTTTTATCCTTTTGATCCCCTTGGGGATATAAATGTGTTATTTTTAAGCTTCAGGACCTCTTGCCTAGAGGGGCCTTTATATGTTTATGTTGTTGAATATATTTGTAAAGTTGGAAAAGTAAAATATTTTTGTATTCTTGTTCTCAAGCTTCAGTCCCAACAAACTTCGATTTGCCACTTTATGCAAGGGGGTCTGCCCTTTATATAGCAGAAGTTCGTGAGATTCTGTTATAGCCTATAGAGGTAACAAAATCGGTACATGACTCCCCCCCCCCCACTTGGTCACAACTAAGGATAGAGCTAATTGCTACATTAGGACATCTTGGATTGACCTAAGAATTGTATTCTTTCCATACCCAGGTCCTAGGTCTGCTCCTCATTATTACAGGTTCAAGAAGTAGATTTTAAGCAGCTTGCCCAAGGTGATCAAGCACTGGCAGATTAATTCATGCTACCCAAACTCACAAAAGATGATTTATAAATCAGAATATTTATTTCTTAGTATACAAGAAGGGATTCATACCTCAATATTGACTATGGGTACAAATACCTTCTATTCCAGGACACTCTCTTCACTGGATCAAGGTGTTCTAGAGAACAAAGACGATTATAAAATGTTTAGTTCTGATGATTTAACATGAAAGTAACTGTGTGCTTAAGGCCTCTTCACTGCAGGGGTATGGCCTAAACCCCAAATTACTTGAAGATGAGGAATGCCCTGTTTCTTATGTGACTTAAGCCTGTGGGTAATTCTGACTTACCAATTTTGCCTGGTCATGGATCTAGCCTCAAGCAAGGCACGGCCTGTGCCTGAAACGTCTCACCCCCAACTGCCCTCTATTTGGCTGCCACACGCCAGTATTGTACATCTCTTCTAGTTCCCCGACCGCCTGAGCCGTTTTCCTCTTCTTTCATTCATGTCCCTTCTCCCTTTTCCATTATCTCCAAAGCATATCCCCTCACTTTCAGTGCCCAGGGTGTCCTTCCCAAGGTCCCTCCTAACGTCAGTTGTGCTGTCACCTTGCCTCACCTACTAATCATCACCTCCTAGGCTGTCACCCTCACCCCCTACCTGGCCCACCCTGGTCCCACTGCCCCGACCGGAAAGGAAGCATCGAACCGCGGTCAGGCCTGAACCTTCCCCGGTGAGGGCGCCAGGGGCCCGGGGCCCGCTCACCGCCCCAGCGGCGAAGCTGTGCCTGTCTCCGCCTTCCGTTTTCTACATAACCACCACCCATTCTATCCTCTCCGTGAGCACCGGGATCGCAGAAAAGTGCACCCCCTCTATTTGAGAATTGAAGCATGTGTGGATGCTGGCGTCTGCGCTTAAGTGAACTGAACCTGGGCCGAGCCCCAGGTGAAGGGGCGAGTGGTGGGCGCTAAGCCAATCGTAGCTCATGACGACAGGGCCCAGCCAATCAGAACACGGGAGGCTTGGCGCACTCCGGGCGGGGCCGGGCGGGGGAGAACCCGCCCCCTTGCAGCTCTGTGGCCAACGCCTTTGCCCAGGGCTTGCTGGAGCCACGCAGGTTCACAGACTCCAGGGACTGGGCACCTTCCGAGCTGGCAGACGGTGCATCCAGCTAATTTCTTACAAGTCTGGCCTTAACAGGCGTATTGGTGCCTGCCGTGGACGCATTCCGACCTGGGCCGTATCTCTTTCTGGAGGCTGAGCCTATGGTTGGGGCAGAGTGAGGTCGTTGCCTTGACGACGACAGCATGCGGCCCGTGGTCCTCCTGAGTGTGAGCCTGCGGCAGGCTGAGGCCAATCTGCCTCCCTGCCTGATTCACCTAGGACCCGTGACTGTGTCCACAGAAGAAATCATAACAGCTCCGGACTTGCTGGTTTGCTAGTCAGCATCTTTCAGACCTGCGAGCGAGATGCATTTCACCTCAAATTTGTTTCCAGGTTGAAAACCTTTGGGTCTTTCCATGCGAAAGGATTTTAAAGAAACAGTAAGTATAGTACTTTTAAAAGCTTCTATTATCACATTCTTTGATCTGTGATAGATTTCAATCTGGTTGTCTTTAACAAAATAATTCGCACTATTTTTATTGTCTAAATTGTTGAGATTCAAACCATACGCTTATATGGCACATATCCAGCAATACCGCATTGCCAATTGTCCAGGCATCATTTTAGTTTGTATCACCCTTACACACAGGCGTAGAAGGCATGAAAAGCTATAGTTTATGAGTAACTGTTTCAGGAAACAGGCTTTTTAAGCTCTGATACTTTTAAGGTATTTGGAGGCAGTGCTGCTTGAAAAGCAGGTGTGTTCAATGTGCTGTGACTAAATGTGTGGTTGGTTTCCAGAATAAACTTGGAGTAGTCAACTCGCTTAATGTTAGCTTGTGATATGCTTCAGGAGATCTCAGACATGCCTAAGGTAATTTTAATTTTGTTCACTTTGCATTTTCAAATATTGAGGGCACCAACTGCAAAATGTTTAAAAAGATCCAGGTTATAGAGTCCAGCTATTTTTGTCCTTGGCTTGATAAACCTAAAGTCTAGTCCTTAATAAAGCATGCTGTCTTAATGGAAGGAAAAAAAAAATTCAGGCAAGGCGGGAGAGAATTACACTGACAATTTTTTTCCAAACACACGTTTTATTTAAAAATATATTCAAAATAGTTAATAGATGTTAAATGGAAGTTAATATGTCAAATATGTGAAAAGTTAGCATTGGGGACACTGCTCTCTAAACAGGTTATAGAATCTACTATCAAAGCTAGTAGTAAAATAGTGAAATAATTGGAGTTGGTGTTGACTGGAATTTATTTTCATCTTTTTCCCCAGCAGATCAATCTTCTGGTTTTCCATGTATATCTACGCTTTTTATATCTATCTATCTATCTATCTATCTATAATAACCCTAAATTATTAAGGTAAACTGCTGAAAATATATACACTGGATTATCACAGTTTGCTAGAACAAAGAGGGTGTTTCTTTTGTTTTTTGTTATCAGTGTACTAATAGGGAAGCAAATAAAACATCACAATTCACCCTCTGGGTAAATTAGTTTTAGATGGCCATGAGGACACAATTAATGAAATAAGTGAGAGTTTTTTTTTCTTTCCACATTTTATAAATGAGTATTTTTGTATTATTAAGTTAAAAAAATTCAGTTATGAATCATCACTTGAATATATAGTTACTGAAAGATTATTTTTTCTTCTAAAACTTTTAGAACCGTATTGGGATTAAGAACAATACTTTTTTATTCTTTGCTTCTGGAATTTAATTTCAAAATCAGATTTAAAAAATAAATTTAACTTTATATTTGTTTTCTTAGCTTGTATATTTCATGGCAATCAAACCTTGTAAATTAAAATCTGAGTTTGAACTGAAAAGTTTTTTTCTATACCAAAATATGTAGTGGAATAATTGCTGATCCTTCATCAATCATTATTAGGATTGCTATTAACCAGAAAATGTCATATAATGAGATGTAAAAGAATTCTAAACATAAAATTCAAATGATCATACTTATAGTGAGTAATCATTAAAAGTATTTTTGAGATATTGTATGTGGTACTACCAAAATTTAATTTTTAAACAATCTGCTTATGTACTGTGATGCCATTGTTGTTATTTTGTAAGTTCAATATGGGAATTTAATTACTACGGTAAGAAAAGTTAAAAAAAAAAAAAAGTTTATCAAAGTTCCTTAGTGTTAATTTGGTAAGTGGTCATTTTGTGAACAAATATTTTTCCCAATTGAATAGAAAATGCATAAAGATTTTCAACTTCACTTTTTTAAGCCTAATGTAAAAAAAATAAATTTGATCTTCACTACAAGCAAACTCATTGCAGTGCCTGGCTTGTTCAGTTGGTAGGTCATGTGACTCTTGATCTCAGAGTTGTGAGTTCAAACCCCACATTGGGCATGGAGATTACATAGTAAATAAAATCTTAAAAAAAAAAAACAAAACCAAACTCGCTTGTACTTTTTCACCTCTGAGTGAAAAGGAATTGTTTTTCTAAAGTAAGCTATAATTGTTTTGAATGATGGTTCAAGTATTGCTTTATCTGAATTAAAAATATATTGAATTTCATTAACATGGCATCTAATAATTTAAATTTAATGGCTTCAATTCCATTTGCTTTGTCTATTATGAAATGTATGTTAATATTCTGAAAACAGCTTAGATGTGGAAACAGTAAGAAATTGTGAGACAGCACAGGACAGCCATTGACACAGTGACTCCTCTAATATGGAAAACAAGTGGGGAAGAATTAATTTCCTGGGAAGGTGGAAGAAATTAATATACTCAACATTATTAACTCCATGTTTTGGTTTCCATAGCAGGAAGAATTCCTATTGGTTTTGAATTAATAATGGAAAAATATGAGAATCTAGGATTGGTTGGAGAAGGGAGCTATGGAATGGTGATGAAGTGTCGGAATAAAGATACTGGAAGAATCGTGGCCATAAAGAAGTTCTTAGAAAGCGATGATGACAAAATGGTTAAAAAAATTGCTATGCGAGAAATCAAGTTACTTAAGGTGAGTAAATATGTGTATTGAGTTAAAAAAAAAGTTGTCTCTTGATCAGGGTTATATTTTTACAAAAAATTACAGTTTTTATATTCATTTCCATACTAAACTTTAAGATATAAGTTTCTTCTTTTTTGGCAATAAACAAATGAAATTGTTATTTATGCATATTCATTTATCCCATGAATATAAATATGATTTTTAAAGTATTTGCTGCTTCTTTCTGTATCTGTCTATCTATCTATCTATCTATCTATCTATCTATCATCTGTGTTTGGGGTCCTAAGACCACTCCAGGTTCCATGATTCAACTGGAGGACTCAGAGCACTAAGTAGATAGCAGCTCATGGCTATCTCATGGCTCTGATTTATTACAGTGAAAAGATATAAAGGAAAATCAGCAAAGGAAAAGGCACATGCACATGGGTGAATTCCAGAGGAAACTTGTCACAGGTTTCCAAAAATCCTCTTTCAGTGGAGTCACACAGGATGTACTTACTTTTTCCAAAAATGAGCTTTGACAACACATGTAGTCTACAGCCATACCACCCTGAACGTGCCCGATCTCATCTGATCTCGGAAGATAAGCAGGGTCGGGCCTGGTTAGTACTTGGATGGGAGACAACACATGTAAAATACCATCTACCAAGAAGATTCAGTAGACTCTGTGTCCAGGGTTTTTACTGGGGGATGTTTATATAGGCACACTCTGCCTGGCTCATATTAATATCAATGGCTGACAAGAGCTGTCCCAGTTGGAGGGAACAGAAACAGCAAAGGTGATGGGACATGTCCTAGGAGGTACAACAGTTTGGTCGATACTATAACATGAAGTTCAAGGCCAGGTAAGACATCTCAGAAGGGAGGGGATGGGGGTAAATGGCATTAAAAATTTTTTTTCTCCAGGTTTTCCCACTATACATAAATCCTAGAAAAAATAATTTGTGCAAACACTTTCATCACACAGAGAGAGAGAGAGAGAGAGAGAGACAGTGTGAGTGGGGGGAGGGGCAGAGAGAGAGGGAGACACAGAACCTGTAGCAGGCTCCAGGCTCTGAGCTGTCAGCACAGAGACTGACGGTGGGTCTCGAACTCAGGAGCCATGAGATCATGACCTGAGCCGAAGTTGAATGCTTAACCAACTGGGCCACCCAGGCATCTCATCTTAATTCTTGTTTAGATGCGTATTTTGTAAACATCATATGGTCACATTTTGCTTTTTATCCTGTTTGACAACCCTGCCTTTTAATTGGAATATTTAGTCTATTTACATGTAATGTAATTTCTGATATATTTCAGTATAAATTTACCATCTTAATATGTGCCATTTGTCTTATTGGTTTTACATTTCTTTTTATTTTCTTTCTTTAGATTAATTACATTCATCATTTCTTTATTTCCCTGTAATAGTTTTGAAAATTGTATCTTGTTTCTCACTTTTTAGTGGTTATCTTAGATATTTGTTGAAGTCTAACATTATCTAATACTTGTATTCTTCTTCCAGGTAATACAAATCCTCACAATACTTATCTCTGGTTATTCCCTTCCATCTTGCATGCTAATATTGTCATATATTAACTCTCACATATTTTTAAATGTCACAAGACATAATTATTTTTTAGAGTTCATTTAGGTTTATGTTTACCTATAACTTTCTTTGTTCTTCCTTTTCTTCTGAATCCCTGGCCATTTATCTGGGATCTCTTTTCTTTTTGTAGTGTATTATTTAGGATTTCCTTTTGTGAGGATCTACTGTGGACAAAACATTTCAATTTTAGTTTGCATGCAAGTGTCTTTTTTGCTGTCATCCCTGAAAGATATTTTTGCTGTGTATGGAATTTTAGGTTGGCAAGTGTTTTCTTTCAATAAAATGAAGATAACACTGTTTTGTCCTCTGGCATCTATTATGGCTCCTGAGAAGTCAGCTGTCAGTCCAACTGCTCCCCAACTGCTGCTCTTTTATAAGGTTTTTTGTTTTGTTTTGTTTTTAGATTTTATTTTTAAGTAATCCCTATACTCAACATGGGGTTTGAATTCACAACCCTGAGATCAAGAGTCACACACTCCTCCAAGTGAGCCAACCAGGTGCCCCTATAAGTTTGGTTTTTTATGTCTAGATCTTTTTTCCTTTCAGCCTTTTATAACATAAAGTGGACATAAAATATAGAAAAGTGTATATCTCATAAGAATCATCTCTATTTTTTTAAAATTGAACAACTCCATATTACCACCATGTAAATAAAGAAAAAGAACATTACAATCACTCCATAAGCCCCCCTATGTCTTCTCCCAACACTACTGCCTTCTTGCTCTATCCAGATCACAAGTATCCTGATTTTAATTAGCATAAGTTAGTTTTGTTTTCTGGCTACTTAAAAATTTTCCTTTGATCTTGTTTTCCTGAAATTTCACCATATTGTATGTAGTTTGGGTATCTTTTTTCTTTTTTTCTTTTTTTTTTTTTAGTTTGGATATCTTTTAATTTATTTTGCTTCATTGGGGATTGGAGTCTTTATGAATCTATGATATGATTTCTTTCATTAATTCCAGAAAATTCTCACTTATTATTCCAACTCATTCCCTTTATCCTCTGTTTTTGGGACTTCAGTTAACATAAATCTTCTCACTGAATTATCTGTTGTTTTTTTTTTCTTCATCTGTCTTTCTATGCACTGTTCTGTATAGATCGTTCTGGTTCATCGTTTGATTCAATAATTTTCTTCTCAGTATGATTAATCTCCATCACTGAGCCATTTATTTGGGATATTATATTTTAAGTGACTTTTTATTTTGAAATTTAGCCAATATGTTGATATACACAAAAATATAATTATAGCTCAATGAATTGTTAGGAAGCAAACATTCAGAACCACCACCAGGTCAAGAAATAAAACACTGCCAACAACTCTTTTCTTTTACTATCCTGGTCACTAGCCCCTCCCTCTCCTTTAAGGTAAACACTATCCTGATGTGCATGTTCATCACTGCCATGATTTTTTCCCCCACATTTACCAAATATGCATTCCTAACCACTAAGTTTAATGTTTATTATTCTCTTAAAAAGCTCTCTTTTCACTCTCTTAATGTTATTTTTACTCAATAGTAGTTGTTAATTTCAATGTAGTCAAATTTTTAATATTTTCCTTTATGGTTTTAATATTTTCCTTATGGTTCCTTTAATATTTTCCTTTCTTTTATCTGCTTAAGAAGTCTTTTACTACTTAGAGATTAGGGTAGCCTTCTATACTATCATCAAGAAACTTAATAGCTTTGGTTTTCATATTTATATTTCAGTACACTTAGAATTGATCTTAACTATGTTGTATGGCACAGTCAAGTCTTATTTTGCCTTTATGGATGTCCAGTTATCCCAGAAACATTTACTGAAAATACCAACTTTTCTCCACTCTCTGAATTCCTCATTTGCTATATGTCCTTATATGTAGAAATGGCTTTTCTACTCTTTATTCTGTTCCATTGGTCTATATGTCTAAGTTTGTGCCAGTATCTCATAGTCATATTCACTGTAGTGAATCACTAGAGATATATGTGATCTTCCTGATATGTGTTTTTAATTCTCCCTATATTTAAATCCTTCCCCAAATTGTTCAGTCAGTATTTATTAGGATATACCTAATATTTACCCTTCCCATTACTCATCAACCATTCTTACATTTCTGAGCTCCTATCTAGGGTCATTTACCTTGTATTTAAAACATTCTTTAATGGAAAGCCTGGGTGACTCAGTCGGTTAAGTGTCCGACTTCGGCTTAGGTCATGATTTCGCGGTTCATGGGGCTGAGTCCTGTGTGGGGCTCTGTGCTGATGGCTCATAGCCTGGAGGCTCCTTTGGATTCTGTGTCTCCCTTTCTCTTTGCCCCTCCCCCGCTCACACGCACATGCTCTCTCTCAATAATAAATAAACATTAAAAGTTTTAAAAAACTACATTATTTCTTTAAAGCTGATCCACTGGTAAGAAACAGTGTCCATTTTTGTTCGTCTGAAAAAAAAAACTCTTTATGTTACTTTTTGTTGAAAAGATTATTTCCATAGGATATAGAGTTCTAAGTTGGCAATTCATTATATTCAGTGTGTTCAAGATACCATTCCAATGTTTCTCTGGTTCTCACTGCTCTTGAATCATCGGATGTTTCTTAGTATGTCCTTTTTTTTTTTGGATGCATTAAGGTTTTCTCTTTGACTTTGATTTTCAGCAATTTTACAATAATATGTCTTGATGTGGGTTTCTTTTTATTTATTTGTTTTGACTTTATACCTCTTGCATCTGTAAAATAATGTCATTTGTCACTTTTAGAAAATTCTTAGCTATTATTGCTTCATGTATTGCTACTATCTTATTCTCTCTCTTCTCCATTTAAGAATTCAGTTTATATATTAGGCCTCCCCCATGTCTCTTATACTCTTTCTGTGTTTTTCATCCTTTTGTTTTTCCCTACTTTATTCTAGGTATTTTCTTCTGACCTATCCTCCAACTCAGTAATTCAGTTTCAACTATTTTCAATCTACTTTTATACTTAAGCATTGATTTTTTAAAAAATCTTTATCTGTTTATTTTGAGAGTGGGGAGGGGCAGAGAGAAAGAATCCCAAGCAGGCTTCCTGATGTCAGTGCAGAGCCCTATGTGGGGCTCCATCTCATGACCACAGGATCATGACCTCAGCTGAAATCAAGAGTTGGGGGCTCAACCAACTCAGACACTCCTGATTTCTTAATTAGAGATATATTTTTCAATTAGAATATTTCTATTGGATTTTTAAAATAGTTTCCAATTTGCTGCCCAAATTCTTTATTGTGCTTTCATGACTGTTTAAATTACAGTCTTCTGAAATCTGTATCTAATACCTATTATCTGGATCTCCCATATGTTTATTTCTATTGGTTGCTTTTTTTTTCTCTTGATCTTTTTATTTTTGATATGCCTCTATTAATTTTTAAAAATTGTATACATAGTTTGAGTCTCTGGATGATATTATCTTTTCCCTGTGAGGAGTTACACTTGCTTCTGTGAGGCTCTTGAGGGCACTCTTGAGGGTACTCCAGGAAACCTAACATTCTGCCATCCTCTCAATCCAATCTGAGAAAGTTACATAATTTGAATTTGAGTTGTAGTTCCTGAGAGACCTGATTCACCCTTATCATAGTTTGTGGACTTTTTGGGCCAACCCAAAGTGAGAGGATTTCATCAGGGCCATCCCCCTTCTTTCCATCTTGCTGGCCCCTGGACACCAATCACTATTACCTTAGATCACAAGACTGTCAAAAGTGCCACTCAGACTCTTAATTTTCTCTCTGAAACGATATGTTTCCAGGGTCTAAAACAAAACAAACAAACAAAAAACAACTCTAATTGCTTGGCTCACTTCCCTGGGTCTCTGTCTTCAAGATACTAGTTTAGATATTCTTTATTATCTCATCTCTCTTGTCCCTTAAAATAGTGGCTTTATATATTTTTTTAAGCTTTTCTACTTGTTCTAAATTACCTAGTCTACTGTTATTGCAAACAGAAATTACTATATTTTTCTGTTCTAAAATTTGTATTTGGTTCTAAATCTGCTATATCACTTTTTATGATTTCAGTTTTGTTGTTGTTGTTTTTTAAGTAAGCTCTACACTCAACCCGGAGATCAAACATGCGTTGTCCACTGAGCCAGCCAGGTGTCCTGGTTTGTTTGTTTGTTTTTAAGCTTTTCTTTTTTGTTTTAATTTTAACTAATTAATTAATTAACTTACTTACTTAAACTCTACCCTCAGTGTGGTGCTCTAACTCATGACCCAGAGATCAAGAGCCACATATTCTACCAACTAAGCCAGCCAGGCACCCCAAGTTTCCTCAATTTTTTGAGGTTGACTTTTTTCTTTTTTTTAATTTCTTTTTTTTGTGTTTATTTATATTTGAGAGAGAGAGAGAGAGAGAGAGAGAGAGAGAGAGAGAGAGAACGAGCTTGGGAAGGCAGAAAGAGAGCAAGAGAGAGAGAGACAGACAGAATCGAAAGCAGGCTCCAGGCTCCAAGCTGTCAGCACAGAGCCTGACGTGGGTCTCAAACCCATGAACTGTGAGATCATGACCTAAGCTGAAGTCAGACTCATGAGCCAAAGTCTGACACTTAACCGACTGAGCCACCCAGGCGCCCTTTTTTTTTTTTTTTCTTTTAAAGCATAGTAGCCTGTATTTGATAATTCCAATATCTGAACTTACTCTGCTTCTGCTTTGGTCTTCTTTATGTTCTGATGGTTTTTACTTGTGCTATCATATTTCTTTGTATGCCTGGTTGTCTTTGATTTTTTTGCTGGACACTACATTTTAAACATTATTTTTTTGGAATAATTTGAGGCTAAAGTGAAGACATTTTCTTCCTGGGAAGATTTTAATTTTCTTCTTCCATATCCACGGACCCTGGGCTGGTAATCAATTTACCACCTTTCAGTTTCAAGTCAGTCCTTTTTGCCCCACTTCATGGAAGTAGAGCTGGACTCTATAAACATTTCTCTTTCGCCAGCTAGTTTGATATTAAGCTTTGACAATAGAGGGCATGGAAGGACACTATAGTCCTTAAGAAGAGGCTTCCCTTCCTGGTTCTGGCCTGCTTTTTTTTTTTTTTTTTTTTTTTTTTGGGGCACTGGGATGAGATCACTCTATGGGAGGTTTTGAGGCTCACATCAGTATCTTTCACAACCAGTTCTGCCTGCCTGCAATTTCTGGCAAGTTTCTCTATCACCTGGCTGGCTGCCCACCCTTCCGTCACCTCTGGCTTGTGTCCTGTAGCAATTTTTTTCACCACTGGCAGTCTGTGGCGGTCATGCTCTCTCTAATGAAGTCTGAATCTCAGCTTGGTTGTGGCTGGAGGCTCTTCTAATGTATTGGTTACTTTCTATGCACTTTCCCTCAGCCCTGAAAGTAGTAGCTAGTCTGTATTTGCTATTTTGAAATATACCTTAGAGTCTTTTTATCCCTGTTAATAATTAACTACCTTTACTAGTTAGTAGTTACTTACATTAAAATTTTCCCTGGTCTGGTATACACACACTGTGAGCTCAGGACCACCTTAATAAGTTCAAGGTTTTTGCTTTTATAGTGTCTTACTTTCTTGCGTTTTTCGTTACCTTTTTGTACTGGATATTGTTTTTGGATATTTCTTTTTGGAAATAATTTGAGGCTAAGATAAAATTATCTTCCTCCAGAGAGGATATTCATTTACTTCTGCCAGGTGCATGGGGATGCTCCCAGTCCAATACATTAATCTAAATTCAAGGTTTGGGGTTTCTTAAACTGTTATAGATGATGTGAAGTCTAGTGGGTACTGGTTCATTTCTGTCCATTTTTACTGGGGCAGTGTAGTTCTTAGGGTGTCAGCTTAAACTGGGCCTCAGAGACCCACCTCTGAAATGCATTTGGACTCTGACTTTTCCTTCCTTTTCAGCCCCCAAAAGGCCACAAATATCCAAGCTCAGGTCTACCTCTGTTACTTGATGGCAAAACCAGCTTTGATTTGAGTACTGAAATTAACTCTGAGTTCTCCTGTTCTTGATTTTGGCCCAGTAATTCCTCACTATCTTCTTGGGCCTTTTATATGTTTAAGATTTAAAAATATTTTATCCAACTTTTTAGGAATTCTCAATAGGAGAGTTGGTCTGAATTACCTAGTCTGCCCCTATCAAATGGGGTAGTCATCAGCTTTTAAAAATAAAAGCACAGGGGCACTTGGGTGGTTGTCAGTTAAGCGTCCAACTTCAGCTCAGGTCATGATCTCATGGTTCATGAGTTCAAGCCCCACATCAGGCTCTGTGCTGACAGCTCAGCACCTGCAGCCTGCTTTGGATTCTGTGTCTCCCTCTCTGTCTGCCTCTCCCCCACTCATTCCCCCACTCATGCTCTGTTTCTCTCTCTCTCTAAAAAATAAATAAACGTTAAAAAAAAAAGGATTCTTTCTTCCTCTCCCTCTGCCCCTCCCCTGCTAATGTGCTCTCTTTCTCTCTCTAAAAAAAAAAAAGCACAGAGAAAGAATGAAAGAGAAAGGTGGAACTGATAATCTATGTTTTTATTTTAGATGTGTGTTGTTTAATCTCCACATATTTTGGGATTTTCCAGTTATCTTTTTTTTTTTTATTAATTTATAGTTTAATTCCACTGTGGTACAAGAGTAGACATTGTGTGATATCTATTATGTTAAATTTGTTAGGGTATGTTTTGTGGCCTACAGTATGGTCTGTCATGGTGAATGTTCCATATGAACTTGAGAAAAATGTGAATTCTGTTGTTGGATAGTCTGTAGATCAGTTATATCTGTTGATTGATGGTATTGTTGAGTTCAACTGTGTGTGTGTCCTTACTGATTTTCTGCCTGCTGGATCTATCTGTTTCTGAGTGGAGTGGTTGACATTTCCAATTATGATAGTGGATTTGTTTATTTCTCCCTGAAGTTCTATCAATTTTTACCTCCTATAGTTTGAAGCTCTGTTGTTAGGCACATACACGTTAAGAACTGTTATGTTTCCTTGGAGGATTGACCCCCTTTTCAGTATATAATGCCCTCCTTTATCCTTGATAATTTTTCTTTATAGTTTGGTCTATCTGAAATTAATAATAGGTACTCATGCTTCCATTTGATCAGTGTGGTATATTTTTCCATCTATTTACTTTTATTTTTTAATTAATTCTAAAAAAAGATTTTTAAAAGTAATCTCTACACCCAACGTGGGGCTCAAATTCACAACCCTGAGATCAAGTGTCACACCCTCTACTGACTGAGCCAGCCAGGTGGCCCTCCATCCATTTACTTTTAATTAATATGTATTTTTATACTTAATGTGCATTTCTTGTAGATAATGTATAGTAAGGTTGCGTGTTTTGAGCCATTCTGACAATCTCCATTTTTTAGTTGATACATTTGGATCATTGACTTTAGAAGTGAGGATAGAGCTGAGTTAATATCTACCATATTTGTTACTGTTTTCAACTTGTTTCCCTTGTTCTTTGTTTCTATTTTTGTCTTCCACTTTTATTCTGCCTTTTGTGGGTGTAATTGAGCATTTAATATGATTCCATTTTTCTCTCCTTTCTTAACCTGTCAGCTATACTTCTTTTTATTTTAAGTTTGTTTATTGATTTTGAGAGAGAGAGAGAGAGAGAGAACACACATGAGCAGGAGAGGGGCAGAGAGAGAGAGAGAGAGAGAGAGAGAGAGAGAGAGAGAGAGAGAATCCCAAGCAGGCTCCATGCTGTCAGTGCAGAGCCTGATGTGGTGCTCAATCTCACAAACTGAGATCATGACCTGAGCTGAAATCAAGAGTCTGATGCTTAACCAACTGAGCCCCCAGGCACCCCAGTTATACTTCTTTTTAATTTTCTTTTTTTTAGTGATTACCCTACAATTTGCAACATACATTTACAAGTAATCCAAATCCACTTTCAGAAAACACTATATCACTTCACAGGTGTATAAGTACCTTATAATAATAAAGTAATCCTAATTCCTTTCTCCTGTCTCTTGTATCATTGCTTCCATTCATCTCACTTATAAATAAGCATACATAAGCATATATATATAAAAGATATTCATAAGTCTATATAATCAAATACATTTTTGCATTATTATTTTCAACAAACTGTTTTCTGTTAGATCAATTAAGAATAAGAGAAATAAAGTTTTTATTTTACCTTCACTTACTCTTTCTTTGGTGCTCTTCTTTTCTTTATGTAGATCAGAGTTTCTGGCCTATATTATTTTCCTTTTCTCTAAGGAATTTATTTTAGGGGCACATGGGTGGCTCAGTCACTTAAGTGTCAGACTTTGGCTCAGGTCATGATCTCATGGTTTGTGAGTTCAAAACCTGTGTCAGACTCTGTGCTGACAGCTCAGAACCTGGAGCCTGCTTTGGAGTCTGTGTTTCTCTCTCTTTCTCTGCCCCTCCCCTGCTTGTGCTCTGTCTCTCTCTCTCAAAAATAAACATTAAAAAATGTTAAAAAATAATTTCTTTTAACATTTATTGCAATGCAAGTCCACTGCCAACACACTTCCCCAATTTCTGTTTGTTTGAGAAACTGTTTTTCCTTTACTTTTGAAGGATTATTTTGCAGGATACAGAAATCTAGATTGGCGTTTTTTTTCCTCTTGAGATTAAATGTTTCACTCCACTCTTCTTGCTTACATGGTTTTTTTTTAATGTTTATTTTTGAGAGAGCATGCACGAGTGGGGGAGGGGCAGAGAGGGATGGGGACAAAGGTTTTGAAGCAGGATCTGTGCTGCCAGAAGAGAGCTTGATGTAGGGCTTGAACTCATGAACTGTGAGATCATGACCTGAGCTGAAGTCAGACACTTAACTGACTGAGCCACCCAGGAGCCCGCTTGCATGGTTTCTGAGGAGAAGTTGGATGCAGTTCTTATTTTGTTTCTGTATAAGATGTTTTTGTCCTCTGACTTCTTTCAGGATTTTTTCCTTCATCTTTGATTTTTCTATGTTTTGAAAATGATAGACCTATGGGTAGGTTTTTTGTTTGTTTGTCTTTTTCCCATGGCATTTATCCTGCTTGGTGTTCTCTGAGCTTCCTGAATCTGTGATTTAGTATCTGACATTAATTTTGAGGACATTGTCAATCATAATTGTTTCAAGTACTTCTTTTGTTTCTTTTTTTCTTCTCCTTCTTCTCCTTCTCGTATTCCCATTACATCTATGTTATACCTTTTATAGTTGTCCTGTAGTCTTTGGATATTCTTTTTTTTTTTTTTTTTTTTTTTTGGTCTCTGTTCTCTTCTTTTTGGTTTTTGACCATTCTGTTGACATATCTTCTAGCTCAGAGATTCTTTCCTCAGCTGTGTCTAGTCTACCAATAAACCCACCAAAGACATTCTTCATTTTGTTACTGTTTTTTATCTGCAGCATTTCTTTTAGGTTCTTTCTTGGGATTTTCATCTCTCTGCTTCCATGGCCCATCTGTTACTGCATGCTGTCTACTTTACCTTTAGCATATTAGTCATAGTTGCTTCAAATTCTTGCATCCCTGCCATGTGTGGTTTCAATGCTTGTTCTGTCTCTTCACATTGTTTTTTTGCCTTTTGGTATGTCTTGTACTATTTTCTTGATAGCTGGAAATGATATACTGGGTAAAAGGAACTGTTGTAAATAGGTTTTAGGAATGCAGAGGTGAGGGGGGAAGGGAAGAGTTTTGTAGTCCTGTAAAAGGACATGTAGGTCTCAGTCTTTTAATGTTCTTATACTTCTGGATGGTGAACATTGCAAGTGTTTCTCAGTTTTTTCTCCCTTCCTTAGGTGGGACAGGATAGCTAGAGTAGTATGAAGTTGAGTATTCCCTTCCTCAGGCCATTTAGGCTCTGAAAATACCACAGCTGCTTAGACTCTGCTTAACCAGTTTTTGCTGAGGGAAGGCCTTGTTTTTTAAATTTTTAAAAAATGTTTATTTGTTTGTTTATTTATCTATTTATTTATTTATTTATTTAGACAAAGACAGAGAACTGGGTAGGGGCAGAGAGAGAATCCCAAGCAGTCTCTGCACTGTCAGTGCAGAGCCTGATGAGGGACTTAAACTCATGAACCATGAGACCATGACCTGAGCCAAAACCAAGAGTCGGATACTTAACCAACTGAGCTACCCAGGCACCCCCAGGGCAGGCTTTGTTAAGAAGCACAGAGCTCTGGGGCGCCTGGGTGTCTCAGTTGGTTAAGTGTCTGACTTTGGCTCAGGCCATGATCTTGGGATTCGTGAATTCCAGTCTTGTGTTGGGCTCTGTGCTGACAGCTCAGAACCTGGAGACTGCTTCAGATTCTGTGTCTCCCTCTCTGTCTCTCTCTCTCTGCCCCTCCCCCACTTGCATTCTCTCTCTCTCTCTCTCTCTCTCTTTCTCTCTCAAAAATAAATAAACATTTTAAAAAATTTTTAAAAAGAAGAACAGAGCTCTGGCGTATTTCAGAATGGTTCCTTTCTCCTCTACCTGTGGAAGGAGAAGGAGACTTTTCTCCAAAATTTATTCTGGGAATCTGGCTGAGCTCCTGGAGATAAATCTTACAATATGGTGGGGGCCCCTCTGTGACTGGGTTCCTCTGGGGTTTTTAACTTTCAGATTTGTCCATAGTGAGCCTCCAGTAATTTGCCAATTACAGTTCAGGTTTTCCTGCCTTGGCACTGGTTCCTGCAAAGATTTCCACCTGTAAATCTGCTCCAGTAAAAGGACTCCATATATTTTCCTGCCTATCTCTCCAATCTTGGGGGCAGTGGCTTGCCTATATCCTCTCTTCTGTTATGGATCTAACAAGAGTTGTTGATTTTTGTGTATTCTGCTTTTTAAAAAAATGTTTATTTATTTTGGAGAGAGAGAGCAGGAGTGGGGGTGGGGTGCAGAGAGAGAGGGAGACAAAGAATCCCAAGCAGGCTCCAAGATCTAAGCTGCCAGCACAGAGACCAACTTGCGGCTCGAACCCACGAACTATGAGATCATGACCTGAGCTGAAGCCAGATGCTTTACTGACTGAACCACCCAGGTGCCCATAGTGTATTCTGCTTTTTACTTGTTAGGATGAAGTAGAAACTTCCAAGCTCTTTACACACAGAATCAGAAACCAGAAGTCTCCATACCTTTTTAGATTTAATTTTACCAGAAGTCTGTGTGTGTGAGTGTGTGTGTGTGTGTGTGTGTGTGTGTGTGTGTGTGTGTTTGTGTGTGTTTGTATATGCTTATAATAAAAACCTTTTGCTTGTTAAAGGGCAAACAAGGAGCCCTTAGACTGAGGTGGCTGGAATGCCTTGGCCGCCCACTAGAGCAAACTGAACGAAACCTAAGCCAGAGTCAATTTCTGTAAATGCCTGAAAGTTAAGATACTGTAACTTAAAAACAACCACTCACAAACAGCAAAGTTGGCTTTCCTAAATAAAGCAACCACTTACAAGATAACCAACCAAATAATTTCCTCACTCTGCTTCTGCATCTGCTCTATACAAGCCTTTCCCTTAGCTTCTGCTGCGAGAATGCTCCTAACCTCTTTCAGTTTGATGATGCCCTGTGCAAATTGATGTTTGCTCAAAAATTCTTACATAAATTTTAATGTGCTTCAGTTTATCTTTTAACACACTGATGCATATTTTATTTTAACACATGAATATGCTATAAATTTTTTTTTTATGTTTACCATTTGAGAGAGAGAGAGAGCGCAAGCAAGGGAGGGGCAGAGAGAGGGAGACACAGAATCAGAAGCAGGTTCCAGGCTCTTGAGCTGCCAGCACAAAGCCTGCCGTGGGGCTCGAACTCAACAGACCACGAGATTGTGATCTGAACTGAAGTCGGCTGCTTAACCGACGGAGCCACCCAGGTGCCCCGAATATATTGTAAAATTTGAATGATTTTCCCTGCCACCTTTGTATGCCGGCGATTTAGTTGTAAACAACTATATCTACCAGAAGCACTTTATTCATATATAAGAATATGGATGTATATGGAGCAGTGTTGTGTGCATGTCAAATGGCAGCACACTCTACTAACTGACCTGATCTTGCTTTTTTCACTTAATGTATCTTAGTGATTATTGCATATCAGTAGACATAAAACTCCCCTTTTAAAAAAAATTGCTGCAATTTATTTCATTGTATGGATTTACCTTAATTCACTTAACCAGTGATATTTTTGGAAAGTTCTTTGTGATTCAATCTGGAATCTTTTAATAGGTGAGTTTAGCCCATTTATAGTTATGATGTAACAGGTAAGTGTGATCTTAGTTTTAATTTTTTTCCCCCTTAAGAGTCAGTATGGCTTAGTGGTTAAGAATAAGAAATCTAAATATTTTCATTCAAATCAGCTACATGTCTGGGTGTGCTTACATGGCAGACGTTCTGGACATGAAGGAGGAACTAAGCAAACATGAAATGTTGTCAGGAAAAGACAGGCCACAGTGACTGGGTTTTGTAGGTACTCATGCTTCCTTTTGAATCCTGTGTCTAGCAGTTATTGCTGTGTGACCTTGGACGAGTTACTTAAAATCTGTGTGCTTTAGTTTCCTTGTCTGTAAATCAGACTAATAATAATGGTACCTGTTTCATAGGGTTTTTGTGCTTAGAATAGTGTTTAGAACATAGTAAACAGTATGTATTAGTTATTATTATTTGTAATATCATGCTATTTTAGTACACCTTTAAAAATATTTTTCTATATAATTTCTAAATTATTTTTAAAATATTGAATGTGTTTCCTTTGATAATTTGGAAAGGTTTTATTTTTTACTATTTGTTACCTTTATAACTATAGCATTATATGATATACTTAATCCTTTGTAAAGTAATTATTATGTTTCTATTTCCTTTTCTCTCCCACTCTCTCATCTGATTTTCTAAGTTTATTTATTTATTTTGAGAAAGAGAGAGAGTGAGCAAGTTGGGGAGGGGCATGGAGAGAGCAAGAGAGAGAAGAGAGAGAGAAAGAGAGAGGAGAGAGAGAAAATCCCAAGCAGGCTCTACACTTCAGCTCAGAGCCCAACACAGGGCTTGAACCTATGACCCTTGAGATCGTGACCTGAGCTGAAATCAAGAGTCAGACAATTAACCAACTGAGCCACCCAGGCGCCCCAACTCATCTGATTTTCAAAGACATCTTATTTATCTTATTGTTTACCATTAAACCTGTAAATATAATTAGGCCTTGTAATTTAAAGTTTCATGTTAAATATATAATTTTGACCCATCGACAAGGAAATCAACATACGTACACTCTTGTTTGCATCTTTTCTTCTTTCTTCTAAATTTATTAGAAATACTGTTTGTGCCTCGGGGCGCCTGGGTGGCTCAGTCGGTTAAGCGGCCGACTTCGGCTCAGGTCATGATCTCACGGTCAGTGAGTTGAAGCCCCGCGTCAGGCTCTGTGCTGATGGCTCAGAGCCTGGAGCCTGTTTCAGATTCTGTGTCTCCCTCTCTCTCTCTGACCCTCCCCCGTTCATGCTCTGTCTCTCTCTGTCTCAAAAATAAATAAACGTTAAAAAAAAAAATTAAAAAAAAAAAAGAAATATTGTTTGTGCCTTGTTAAATTTTAAATATTCACCTTCTGTTTTGTGATTGTGATGTGCACATTTTTATTAAGACTTAGTCCCACACTAATGAATTCACCATTCTCAATATTTTTCACTGTTGTCTTTTACTTGAACGACAGTTTTGTTGGATGTAAAATTCCTGGATCACTCTTTCCTTGAGTGTTTTTAGGGCTATATTCTAGTGGTTTCTTTCCCTTTAATGGTGGCAACATTTTCTGGTGAATGTTTATCTGTTTCCTTCTTTCTTCCTCTTTTCTTAGAGCATCTTTGAATAGATCCTGGATTGGTTTTTTTTATTGTTTCTTATCTTGTAACAAAGTGAGCCCTTCCTGGACTAGCTATCTGTAGAAGGTTCATTTAGGGGAAAGGCTATGCTCTTGTTTCAGGCTAGCAGGAATTCACCATGATTCACAATGATGTTCCTTACAATGCAAGCCTGATCTGTGGGATTGACTTCTGTTATCCTTGCATTTGCTGATTTGTTCATAATGAGTTGTTTTGCCTTCCATTTGGCCTCACCAAGAGATTGCTTCCAGCGAATGAGTTTCTGTGTAATTATTCAGGCCTCCCTTCCCTGGTATTTCTCGGTGCCATTCAGTTCTAGGGTTGCTTTCACAGACAGCCTATGAATCTTGTTCCTATTATAGCAAAGAAGGAGTTTTTTGTTTTTGTTTTTTCCTTTTTCAGGGTATGTCACCAATTTTGGATTACTTGGCTCTACCAGCTTTTTAGCCACAGGTGATCTCTTGGTATCTTCCTAAACTTCTGTTTCACCTTGGCTAGATTTGGCAGTCCCACCTCATTCGTAGTGGGTAGGGGTCTAGATCCTGCTTAGTTCCATCAAAGGTGGAGCTACATTTCTTTCTCATTGGCTTTATTGTATTATCTGAGTGGAGAATGGGGCAGTATGGTCTTTTGACTATAATTTAAAAACCAGAACATACTTTTAACAATTTATACTGTTTATGAATTTTATTTGTTTTTCTTATCCTAAGACTTTAGATTGTGACTAATTGCTACATAATTTGATCTTGGAAAAATTATTTTGCATTTTTTTTTTTTTTACTACAGCAACTGAGACATGAAAATCTGGTCAATCTGTTGGAAGTGTGTAAGAAAAAAAAACGATGGTACCTAGTCTTTGAATTTGTTGACCATACAATTCTTGATGACTTGGAGCTCTTTCCAAATGGTCTAGACTACCAACTGGTTCAGAAGTATTTATTTCAGATTATTAATGGAATTGGATTTTGTCACAGTCACAATGTAAGTATTTAGGTTAAATAATGATTTTGCCAATGATTAACTCACCAGATACTATCACTTAATTAATGAGACACTTGCCTAACCTAAAGTTTGGACCAGTAAAGTAATTGAAATAAACTGTGTTACTTTGATACTGCTAATTTTCATGATTCATAATAACATGTATTCTTTCTTCCAACATTTTGTTATGAAAATTTTAGGCTATACCGAAAAGTTGAAAGAGTGTACATGAATACCCATATAACCACCATGTGGACTCTATACTTGTTAACATTTTGCTGTATTTGCTTTATGACATATTTATTCATCTAGTCATCCATTTATCTACCCATTACTCTGTCTTATTTATTTATGCATTTGAAAGTAAGTTACAGACATCAGTACATTTCAACTTTAAATACTTCAGCTATGCATATTAAACTAGAGTTTAAAATTTGTTTGCTGTGATTTTTTGCTTTTTTGTTTTTTTAAGGTAGCATTTGCTGAGTGAAATGCACAAATTTTAAGTTCACATTCTCTTGCCTAGTTGTGATGTATGAAAATCCCTGCTCTTACCCTATTTCTATCACAATCATTTTATATCCTTTGAATATCATATAAAAGCACCTCTAGGTGAAATGACATTTATAAAATGAATAACTCAGCACATTGATTCTACCAGTTTTACAAAATATTTTTAAATGACATTTTTTTGGTATGATTATACAAGTAACAAATGCTAATAGAGTGGGGCTGGCCCTGTGACCTCACCGTTGATGTCTAGGATGTAACAGAAGTTGGTAGCCTTACAAAATGCTCAGCAATGGCAGATTGATGCTGGTCATCTGGAAGAGCTTAAAATAAATATATTTTTTAAAATTTCAAAATGAAGCTTACTTGTATTAGAGAATAAGCCTGATGATTTGTTTTGCCTAGCTGTAGAGTTTTTAGTATTTCTCCCACTGTCCTGTTTTCTCCTTCCATAGTCTCTCCTTTAGAAATCTTAACAACTGACCTTATTTTACTCTTTTTACATTTCTGATTGCCTGATGAATGCCTCCACTTGGGTGCTCAACAATCCACTTAAAAGCCCACATGGCTAAAACTAAACTACTTACTATTCCATCAGAACAAACTTTTTCTAGACGTTTCTTTTTTTTTTTTTTTTTTTTTTAATGTTTTTATTTATTTTTGAGACAGAGAGAGACGGAGCATGAGCAGGGGAGGGGGAGAGAGAGAGGGAGACACAGAATCCGAAGCAGGCTCCAGGCTCTGAGCTGTCAGCACAGAGCCCGACGCGGGGCTCGAACTCACAGACCGTGAGATCATGACCTGAGCCGAAGTCGGACACTCAACCGACTGAGCCACCCAGGCGCCCCTAGACGTTTCTTTTTTTGATGGAACCACCATTATTTTAGATTCCCAGGTTTAAGTAAAATATCTGAGATTACTTCCTAAGTTCTGTTCATTCTTGACTGAAGATATTTCTAACTTGTACCTCTTTCCATTCTATTCCTCTGAACACCAGCCTTGTTTGGGCCCTTATCCTCTTGTAGTTGTCCCAATGTTCTTCTCCTGGCCTTTAGTCCTTCTTCTGATTTAGTTTGTTTATGGGCCAACATCTATAAATACCATATCGGTTATGTCACTTCTGTGGATTCCCATGGCCTTGACACCAGCTCAGACTTCCCAGGCTGGAAGTTGAGTCAGCCTTCCACCCTAGTATATAACCTCTACTCTAGGAAAAACACTTCCCCAGAGTTTCCTGATCTATTTTTGTCTTTGCTTTTTTGCTCTTCTTGTTACCTTAACTTGGATTGTCCTTCCATTTCTACATTTATTGAGGTCACACATAGTATTAGAGACCTGTCTTTCATAAAATTTTTCCGTGACCAGTCTAGTCTTCAATGATAGTCTTACTTTCTTAGTCTTGAGAGTAGTCATTAACAGAACAATTGATTTGGTATTTAGTAATATATATTTCATCCAATATCTTTGATTAAGTGAAATTTCAAGCATAAATGTTCTTTCTTGCTCAGCTAGGTCCCAGTTTCTTTAAAGCCAGGAACAATTTTATATGCTTTTATCTGTATTTGTTATAGGGACAAAAATAGTACCCTGCACATGGCAGGTGCTCAAAAAATAATATACTTAACTTGATGTGCCAATATATGTCATACTTCGCTTTTTGTCTTAGATCATACACAGAGATATAAAGCCAGAGAATATATTAGTCTCCCAATCTGGCGTTGTCAAGTTATGTGATTTTGGATTTGCGCGGACATTGGCAGCCCCTGGGGAAGTTTATACTGATTATGTGGCCACCCGATGGTACAGAGCTCCAGAACTATTGGTCGGCGATGTCAAGTATGGCAAGTAAGACATCAGGAAAGGGGGTGGAGGGCAGAGAGGGCATATTTAACACATTTTTTCTTGATAAAATGGAATATGTTTCTAATATAATGAAAGATCACTCTAACACTGAAAGTTTTACATTTAAGGGAACTTTATTTATTTAACAAATTAAATCCAAGTTGGTTAACATACAGTGTAATAATGATTTCAGGCATAGAATTTCGTGATTCATCACTCCCATGTAACATCCAGTGCTCATGCCAACAAGTGCCCTCCTTAATGCCCATCACCCATTTACCCAATCCCCCACCCAGCACGTTCTCTGTGTTTAAGAGTCTCTTACAGTTTGCCTCCCTCTGTTTTTATGTTATTTTTCCTTCCCTTCCCCTATGTTCATCTGTTGTGTTTCTTAAATTTACATTTAGGGAACTTTATGACTTGTTCTTTTTGGTGCTTCCCCTTTAAATGGTGTGTGTGTGTGTGTGTGTGTGTGTGTGTGTGTGTGTGTGTACGAGCGTGTGCTTGTGTGCTTGCAATAAATTGGGGTGAGCATACTTATTTTAAAGGTAGAGAAATCAAGATGAGCAAGTGGGTTTTTTGGTGTGTGTGGTCTGTTCTCTACAGTGGGTTGGAAATAGATGTATTTATTACTTGTAAAGAAAGACAACACTGATTGGGTAAGTCTGACACTTGGAATGAGGCAAGGTGGAATTGACAAGGATGAGGGGAGAAACATAATTGAGTGGAACGTTTTTAAAATATAAATTATCTGCATAAATGAGTTCTTCAAAGAAGAAGGGATGGTAACTCACTGCTTTTGGTAGAAATCTTTCTCAAATGTTTTCTAGGGGTGCCTGGGTGGCTCCGTCAGTTAGGCCTCCCCACTGTATTTCAGCTCAGGTCATGATTTCACAGTTTATCAGATCCAGCCCTGTGTCCAGCTCCATAGTGAGAGTGTGGAGCCTGCTTGGGATTCTCTCTCCCTCTCTATCTGCCCATTCCTCTCTCCCACTCACATGTTCATGCACACACACTCTCTCTCTCAAAATAAATAAATAAACATTAAAAAATGTTTTCTACACTTTCTGTGTTTTCAGTGCACACATCATTTAATATTTTCTTGATTACTCTGAGTTCTCATTTTGTTATACTGTAACTTTTCTATAATTTTATTTTTATTTTATTAGAAAAATTTTTTTAATGTTTATTTTTTGAGAGACAGAGCACGAGCAGGGGAGGGACAAGAGGGGAGTCACAGATTTCAAAGCAGGCTCCAGGCTCTGAGCTGTCAGCCCAGAGCCCAAAGTGGGGCTCGAACTCATGAACTGTGAGATCATGACCTGAGCCAAATTGGATGCTTAATCAACTGAGCCACCCAGGTACCCCTTTATACCATTTTATAATTCAGCTATGACCTTAAACAATTTCAAGGTAGTTGTCCCTATGTGAATGATACCAGCATATTCTGCTTTAAGTTCTTGGGTCTGATTTTTAAGATAATGTTTCTATTTTTCCTGTTAGCTCCTAGTTCCCCTTGTTACTGTATGTGTCCCAAACAACCTTCTCCTGTGCTGTTTTGCTGTTTTCAGTGTATGGTGGGATATATTGATCAACCTGGTTAGAATAATGTATAAACAAAGAATGAATAGGCTTTGAATGAAAACCCAGAAAACTTATTTCCAGAATAAAGTACACATAATAACGGTTTTGAGAAGCCTTTTCCTTCTTGTCACGTGATTGAAGTTTCTGGAAATCTGACTTAGGTAAAATTGGGAATCAGTACTTGAAGTTTATAGGGAAATGTATTTTTATGAGTAATTTAACGCTTGCTACTAATATTCTCAATACCAAATAGTAATATGCAGAACAGATTCAGTCACATAAACATAGTAGGATGCCAGATTTTATACCACATTGCTTTTATTTCAGGGCTGTTGATGTATGGGCCATTGGCTGTCTGGTAACTGAAATGCTCATGGGAGAACCCCTTTTTCCTGGAGATTCTGATATTGATCAGCTATATCATATTATGACGTGTTTAGGTAAGATTATACATCTGCATTTTAAATTTTAGAGGTTTTTCTCCTATGTTTTTGTTTGTATTGATTTTACTACTTGTTAGTATATTAAAGATGGTATGTGTTTTAAGTGGAGGTAGGGAGCAAATAGGAAAATCTCATCTATTTATATTAATTCATTCTCAGTCTGGCTTTGGTTTGTCTGGCAAATGGTCTTATTCATGCTCTCATCCACCCTCCTGCCCCACTCCCCACAAAGAAAAGAGCAAAGGCTGTGCATTTTCTCTGCACTTTTGCATCAATAAATCACATGTAGAGGATGCAAATGGTTTTTTCTGGGGGGCGGGGTTAGCAAGTGTTCGGTGGAATCCGACTGTTACCCTTATCCTCATCTTCAAATTGAGAGACCGAGACTTCTTAGGTAGTTTAATCTTGTTGCAGATATGACTTTTGTTGTTAGTGTTTTGGACAGAATTTTAAAGCTAGAGTATCAAAGTCTTACATTTGTTGAAATACGAACTTCATATTGGGAGATGGATCTTGGAAAATGGAAATAGTGGGAAAATACTTGGGGGGGGGGCATTTAACTGTTGGATTTTAAATTTCCAGGGTAGAAATTCAATAAACAATACAGTAGTTTCTTACAGCAGAATTTTCATATGTATTTTATACTAGATTAGGTACTAAAGTTGAAGAAAAAGATAAGAGTGCTCAAATCAGACTTTAAACACAGGTACAAAATCAGTAGATTTTTAAATTTTTGAAAAAAATTTTAATTTTTTAAAATTTAAATTTTAATAATTAAAACAATTTATTTTCATTTTCAAACTAAATTCTTAAAGGGTGGAACTTATTTAGATTCTGATCATATGACTAGTAATATTTTCATTGTTTTGGTCAGCACTTTATGCTTTGTTGTTAGAAATGAAGTGTTGGTACTTATTTCTAAAAAATTAGAAAATGTTCTTTACCTATCCTTTTCCTATGCACCCTCATGACTTCAGTTCTATATATAGTGGCTTGTGAATTTTCTAAATGAGTAGGTTGAGATAAGAATGTTAATTTTCTTGAGTTGACTTACATCAAAACCACTATTGAAGACCGCCAGGTACCATCACCATAAGAACACTGTTTTTGGGTGATTTTGCATGCTGAGACAGCCCTAACTCCAAGTCCATAAGCTGTGTTCTACTCTTTTGTCCATGCCACATCACCTGTCTCTTTGCCATTTCTATCATGAGGTATAATGACAGAGATGTGTGCTGTTCTCACTTCCAGGTAATCTAATTCCAAGACATCAGGAGCTGTTTTATAAAAATCCTGTGTTTGCTGGAGTAAGGTTGCCTGAAATCAAGGAAACAGAACCTCTTGAAAGACGCTATCCCAAGCTCTCTGAAGTTGTGATAGATTTAGCAAAGGTAATCATATGTTTTACTTTCTTACAGTGAATTTATATTATGGAGACATGGTTTTCTCTTTTTCTTGTCTGGTTGATCTTTTAGGTCAACGATTTCCTCTCTTGATTTTATTTTGTTATTATTTTTTACATTTTTTTAACGTTTTATTTATTTTTGAGACACAGCATGAACAGGGGAGGGTCAGAGAGAGGGAGACACAGAATCTGAAACAGGCTCCAGGCTCTGAGCTGTCAGCACAGAGCCCGACGCGGGGCTCGAACTCACGGACCGTGAGATCATGACCTGAGCTGACGTTGGCCGCTTAACTGGCTGAGCCACCCAGGCGCCACTGTTATTATTTTTTTAAGTAAACTCTACCCCCAACGTGGGCCTCAAAACTCGGGACCCTGAGATCAAGAGTCACATCCTCTAGTGACTGAGCCAGGCAGGCCTCTCTCCCTGCCCCCACCCTTTCTTTGCCAGTAAGCTCTATGCCTAACATGGGGCTCAAACTCACAACCTCCAGATCAAGAGTCACATGCTCCACGGAATGAGCCAGCCAGGTGCCCCTATATTGCTTTTAGTTTGGTTTTTTTAGTTAATTTATTCTCAAGTTAGTTAACATGCAGTGTAGTCTTGCCTTCAGAAGTAGAATCCAGTGATTCATCACTTACATATAACACCCAGTGCTCATTCCAACAAGTGCCCTCCTTAATGTCTATCACCCATTTTCCCCACCCCATCAACCCTCAGTTTCTCTGTATTTAAGCATTTCTTATGGTTTGCCTCCCTCTCTGTTTTTATCTTATTTTTACTACCCTTCCCCTATGATCATCTATTAAATTTCTCAAATTACACATGTGATTGAAATCATGTCATGTGATATCTGTCTTTCTCTGACCGACTTATTTCGTTTAGCATAATACTCTTCAGTTCCATCTGTGTGGAACTGTGTGTGTATATTATATATGTATGTATACATGTATATATACATGTATGTGTATATGTGTATATACATATATGTGCATTTAATATATATTATATACACATACTGTATACGTATGTATGTGTATATGTATATATGTATGTATATACCACATCTTCTTAATTCATGCATCAGTTGATGGACATTTGGACTCTTTCCATAATTGGACTATTGTTTATAGTGCTGCTATAAATGTTGTGGTACATGTGCTCCTTTGAATCAGCACTTCTGTATCCTTTGCATAAATTCCTAGTAGTGCTGTTGCTGGGTCATAGGGTAATTCCATTTTTAATTATTTGAGGAACCTCCATACTGTTTCCCCAGAATGGCTGCACCAGTTTTCATTCCCACCAAAATTGCAAGAGGATTCCCCTTTCTCCACATCTTCACCAACATCTGTTGTTTCCTGAGTTGTTCATCTGACTTGTGTGAGGTGGTGTCTCATTGTGGTTTTGATTTGTATTCCCCTGATGAGGAGTGATGTTGAGGATCTTTCGTGTGTCTGCCATCTGGATGTCTTCTTTGGAAAAGTGTCTATTCATATCTCCTGCCCAGTTCTTCACTGGATTATTTGTTTTTTTTGGGTGTTGAGTTTGATAAATTCTTTATAGATTTTGATGGTTTCCTGTCTCACATTTAGGTCTTTCATCCATCTTGAATTTATTTTTGTGTATGCTGTAAGAAAGTGGTCCAGTTTCATTCTTCTGCATGTTGCTGTGCAGTTCTCCCAGCACCATTTGCTAAAGAGACTGTCTTTTTTCCATTGGATATTCTTTCCTGCTTTGTCAAAGATTAGTTGACCATATATTTGTGGGTCCATTTCTGAGTTCTCTATTCTATTCCATTGGTCTATGTGCTACTGTCTTGATGATTATAGCTTTGTAGTAGAGGCTAAAGTCTAGGATTATGATGCCTCCTGCTTTGGTTTTCTTTCTCACCATTACTTTGGCTATTCAGGATGTTTTGTGGTTCCATACAAATTTTAGGTTTGTTTGTTTTAGCTCTGTGAAGAATGCTGGTACAATTTTGGTTGGGATTGCATTGAATGTGTACATTGCTTTGGGTAGTATTGACATTTTAACAGTATTTGTTCTTCCAACGTGAGCATGGAATGTTTTTCCATTTCTTTGGGTCTTCTTCAATTTCTTTCATAAGCTTTCTATAGTTTTCAGCATACAGATCTCTTACCTCTTTGGTTAGGTGTATTCCTAGGTATTTTATGGTTTTTGATGCAATTGTAAATGGGATTGATACCCTGATACCTCCTTCTCTTGCTTCATTATTGGTGTATAGAAACATGACTGATTTCTGTACATTGATTTTATATCCTGCGACTTTGCTGAACTCCTGTATCAGCTCTGGCAGTTTTTTGATGGAGTCTCTAGGGTTTTCCATGTAGAGTATCATGTCATCTGTGAAGAGGGAAAGTTTGACTACTTCTTTGCCAGTTTGGATGCCTTTTATTTCATTTTGTTGTCGATTGCTGAAGTTAGGACTTCCAACACTAGTTAACCAACAGTAATGAGAGTGGACATCCCTGTTGTGTTCCTGATCTCAGGAGGAAAACTCTCAAGTTTTTCCCCATTGAGGGTGATCTTAGCTGTGGGCCTTTCACATATGGCTTTTATCATATTAAGGTATGTTCCTTCTATCCTGACTTTCTTGAGAGTTTTTATTAAGAAAGGATGCTGTATTTTGTCAAATGCTTTTTCTATTGACAGGATCATATGGTTCTTATCCTTTTTTCTATTAATGTGATGTATCATGCTGATTGATTTGTGAATATTGAATCAACCCTGTAGCCCAGGAATGAATCCCATTTGATCATGATGAATAATTCTTTCAACATACTGTTGAATTCAATTTGCCAGTATCTTGTTGAGAATTTTTGCATCCATGTTCATCAGGGGTATTGACCTGATTTCTCCTTTTTAGTAGGGTCTTTGTCTGGTTTTGGAATCAAGGTAATGCTGGATTCATAGAATAAGTCTGGAAGTTTTTCTTCCATTTCTATATTTAGAATAGTTTGAGAAGAATAGGTATTCACTCTGCTTTAAATTTCTGTAGATTCCCCTGGGAAGCCACCTGGCCCGGGACTGTTATTTGTTGGGAGATTTTTGATAACTGATTCAATTTCTTCACTGGTTATGGGTCTGTTCAAACTTTCTATTTCTTCTCGTTTGAGTTTTGGTAGTGTGTGAGTGTCTAGGAATTTGTCCATTTCTTCCAGATTGTCTAGTTTGTTAGCATATAATTTTTCATAGTATTCTCTAATAATTGTATTTTTGTGGTGTTGGTTGTGATCTCTCCTCTTTCATTTGTGATTTTATCTATTTGGGTCCTCTCTCTTTTCTTTTTGAGAAGTCTGGCGAGAGGTTTATTAATTTTGTTTATTCTTTCAAAAACTCAGCTCTTAGATTCATTGATCTGTTCTGCTGTTCTTTAGGATTCTATATTGTTTATTTCTGCCCTAATATTTATTATTTCTCTTCTTCTGTTGGCTTTGGGCTTTCTTTGCTGCTGCCTTTCTAGCTCCTTTAGGTGTAAGGTTAGGTTGTGTATTTGGGACCTTTCTTGCTTCTTGAGATAGGCCTAAAATGCAATGAATTTTCCCCTTAAGACTACCTTTGCTGCATCCCAAAGGATTTGGACTGTCAAGTTTTCATTTTCATTTGCTTCCATATATTTTTAGATTTCTTCTTTAATTTGACTCATTCATTCTTTAGTAGGATGTTCTTTAGCCTCCATGTAATTGGGGGCTTCCCAGATTTTTTCTTGTGGTTGGCTTCAAGTTTCATAGCATTGTGATCTGAAAATATGCATGGTATGACCTCAATCTTTTTATACTTGTTGAGGGATGTTTTGTGACCCAGTATGTGATATATTTTGGACAATTTTCCATGTGTGCTTGAGAAGAATGTGTATTCTATGCTTTAGGATGAAAAGTTCTGAATATATCTGTTAGTCCATCTGGTCCAATATGTCACTCAGAGCCATTGTTTCTTTATTGATTTTCTGCCTAGATGATCTGTCCATTGTTGTAAGCGGAGTATTAGAGTCCCCTACAATTGCAGTATTATTATCCATACATTTGTTTAGGTTTGTGATTAATTGGTTTATATATTTGGGTGCTCTCTTCCACATTGGGGGCATAAACATTTACAATTGTTATCTCTTCTTGTTTTTTCTTTTCAAAGTTTATTTATTTGTTTTGAGAGAGAGAGAGAGGATGAGAGAGAGAATCCCAAGCAGGCTCTGCACTGTCAGCACAGAGCCCAATGTGGAGCTTGATCCCATGACCCTGGAATCATGACCTTAGCCAAAATCAAGAGTAGGATGCGTAACTGACTGAGCCACCCAAGTGCCTCCACAATTGTTAGCTCTTCCTGATGGATAGATCCCTTAATTTATACAATGCCCTTCTTCAATTCTTGTTACGATCTTTGTTTTAAAATCTAGTTTGTCTGATATAAGTATGGCTACTCTGGCTTTCTTTTGATGTCCAGTAGCGTGACAGATGGTTCTTCATCCTCTCACTTTCAATCTGCTGGTGTCCTTAGGTCTAAGATGAGTCTCTTGTAGGCAGCATATAGATAGATCTTATTTTTATTATTCATTATGATACCCTGTGTCTTTTCATTGAGGCATTTAGTCCATTTACATTCAGAGTGATTATTGAAAGATATGGATTTAGTGCCATTGTGTTATCTGTAGGTTTCATGTTTGTGGTGATGTCTCTGGTCCTTTGTAGTCTTTGCTGTTTTCCACTCACAGAGTCCCCCTTAGGATCTCCTGCAGGGCTGGTTTAGTGGTCATGAACTCCTTTAGTTTTTGTTTGTCTGGGAAAACCTTTCTCTCTACTATTCTTTTTTTTTTTTTTTTAATTTAATTTTTTATTTTTTAAAATTTACATCCAAATTAGTTAGCATATAGTGAAACAATGATTTCAGGAGTAGATTCCTTAATGCCCCTTACCCATTTAGCTCATCCCCCCTCCTGCAACCCCTCCAGTAACCCTCAGTTTGTTCTCCATATTTAAGAGTCTCTTCTGTTTTGTCCTCCTCCCTCTTTTTATGTTATGTTTATTTCCCTTCCCTTATGTTCATCTGTTTTGTCTCTTAAAGTCCTCATATGAATGAAGACACATGATTTTTGTTTTTCTCTGACTGACTAATTTCACTTAGCATAATACCCTCCAGTTCCATCCACGCAGTTGTAAATGGCAAGATTTCATTCTTTTTGATTGCCGAGTAATACTCCATTGTATATATATCCCACATCTTCTTTAGCCATTCATCCATCGATGGACATTTGGGTTCTTTCCATACTTTGGCTATTGTTGATAGTGCTGCTGTAAACATGGGGGTGCATGTGTCCCTTCAAAACAGCACACCTGTATCCCGTGGATAAATGCCTAGTAGTGCAATTGCTAGGTCGTAGGGTAGTTCTATTTTTAGTTTTTTGAGGAGCCTCCATACTGTTTTCCAGAGTGGCTGCACCAGTTTGCATTCCCACCAACAATGCAAAAGAGATCCTCATCCTCTTTCTCCGCATCCTTGCCAACATCTGTTATTGCCTGAGTTGTTAATGTTAGCCATTCTGACAGGTGTAAGGTGATATCTCATTGTGGTTTTGATTTGTATTTCCCTGATGATGAGTGATGTTGAGCATTTTTTCATGTGTCTGTTGGCCATCTGGATGTCCTCTTTGGAGAAGTGTGTATTCATGTCTTTTGCCCATTTCTTCACTGGATGATTTGTTTTTTGGGTGTTGAGTTTGGTAAGTTCTTTATAGATTTTGGATACTAACCCTTTATCTGTTATGTCATTTGCAGATATCTTCTCCCATTCTGTCGGTTGCTCTCTCTACTATTCTTAATGACAGCCTTGCTGGATAAAGGATTCTTGGCTGCGTATTTTTCCTATTCAGCACACTGAATATTTCCTGCCCCTCCCTTCTGGCCTGCCAAGTTTCAGTGGACAGGTCTGCTACTGCCTTATGTATCTACCCTTGTAGGTTAAGGCCCCTTTGTCCCTAGCTGCTTTCAGAATTCTCTCTTTATCTTTGTATTTTGTCAGTTTCACTGTGATATGTCATGAAGTTGACCTGTTTTTGTTGATTTTGAAGGGAATTCTCTGTGCCTTTTGGACTTGGATGCCTGTTTCCTTCCCCAGATTAGGGAAGTTCTCAGCTATAATTTGTTCAAATAAACCTTCTGCCCCTTTCTCTTGCTCTTCCTCTTCTGGAACTCCTATGATACGGTTATTATTTCATTTCATGGAATCATTTACCTCTCTAATTCTACCCTTGTGATCTAGTAATTTCCTTTCCCTCTTTTTTCCAGCTTCATCATTTTCCATAATTTTATCTTCTATTTCATCTATTCTCTCTTCTGCTTCTTCCATCCTTGTCACTGTATCTAGTTTATTTTGCATCTCATTTATAGCATTTCTTAATTCATTGTGACTATTTCTTAGGTCTTTGATCTCTGCAGCAGTAGATTCTCTGCTGTCTTCTATGTGTTTTACAAGCTCAGCTATTAGTTTTATGACTGTTATTCTAAATTCTTGTTCAGATATATTGTTTATATCTGTTTTGAACAGTTCTCTATCTGTCATTTCTTCCTGGATTTTCTCTTGAGGAGAATTCTTCCATTTCATCATTTGGCTAGGTTTCTGTCTTTTATGTGTTTAATAGCTTGTTATGCATCCTGTATCTGTGAGTACTACTATATTAAAAAGGGTCATATGCTGTCCAGGGCCTGACACTTCAGGAAGTGTTTTTGGAGTGTGTTACATGCACTCTGTTGTTGCGTTTTGACTGCTCTATCCCACTGATCAGTCCTCTGCAAAGCTCCTCCTTGCTTGTAGTGGTGGAGCATTTGAATCTTCCACCAGGTTTGCTTTGATTTGTTCATTGGAGTAACCCTGATTTGCCCTTGGGTGAAAGTTTTTTCTCCTAGATTGCAGAGTAGAGAGGAAACTGGCTATGACTTTATAGTTCACCTCTATTTCTTCTCATAAGACATTTTGGCATGGGATGTCATGCCAATTACAGACACATTTAAAGCTGGTATTCCACACCACAATGCCAATGTCCTGCATTTGGGCCCTGGTGGCTGTAATTTTTGTACATTAAGAAAGAGTTTAAAAAATTAAATAATTTGGCAGGGAGATCTTTGGAAGGAAAGGCCTCAAAAATTTTTTTTAAAGGAATTTTTTTAAGCTTATTTATTTATCCTGAGAGAGAGAGAGAGAGAGAGAGAGCGCGCGCACAAGTTGTGAGGAACAGAGAGAGAGGGAGAGAGAGAGAATCCCAAGCAGGATCTGTACTGTCAGCACAGAGCCGGATGTGGGGCCCAAACCCACAAACTACAAGATCATGACCTGAGCTGAAACCAAGAGTTGGACGCCTAACCTACTCAGCCACCCAGGTGCCCCAAGGCCTGAAAATTTTATTTGTTTTAAGAAACTGTTTAGTGTTATCTAGCATGTTTTAAGTATAAAAACATCCTCATAACAGTATCTTTTTAATGTTTAACATTTGAAATGCAAGCCTATATTAAGTGGAAAAGAGAAGAAAAATGGATAAGGAAATAAAAAGAAAGGTAAAGAACTAGCAAATTATTATTTTTTTTAATATTTTTTATTTTTGAGAGAGAGAGAGACAGAGAGACAGAGAGAGAGAGAGAGAAGGAGGAACAGAGAGAGAGGGAGACACAGAATCCAAAGCAGGCTCCAGGCTCTGAGCTATCGGCACAGAGCCCAATGCGGGGCTTGAACTCAAGGACTGTGAGATCATGACCTGAGCTGAAGTTGGAAGCTTAACTGACTGAGCCACCCAGGTGCCCCAAGAACTAGCAAATTATTAAAGCACAGGGCATAGGATCATGACATGTACTGTAGTGTTAAGGAGGCTTTTGCTTAACGACTAGATTTGCTGAAGCTAATTTACAAATGATCATCACCTTTGCCTTGTAGTTGAGGGAGATATTAGGGCAATTCTCACTAGACCTTTTGGAGTTGTTAGATCAAAAAATTCTTATTAATTAGGACTTTCCTGAAGTATTGATAAAATAAGTGCAGTATATCTAAAACACCAAGATCATATCGCATTTACTCAAGATAGTTTTTGCTTTTAAAATTTTTAAAATAACTCATTAATAAAAGTTTATTAAGCTTATAAACAATTGTAACAAGTTCTTAGATGAATACATTTCTACTTTTCTATGTAATCTTCTAACAGATTTAAATATTTTTCATGGAGGCCAGGTTTATTTATGTCCCTTATAATAGAATTCCCATAACGTTTAAACATTTTATTCTGGAAAACTCCAAACAGAGAAGTAGAAAGAATAGTAGTACAATGAACCCTTGTGTATTTATCATCTAGATGCAACAATTAACAGCATCTTGACAGTCTTCTTTTTACCTATCTTCATCCTCCTCAGCTTTGTTTTTTGTAGCATTTTGAAGCAAATCCCGGATATTCTATTACTTCACTTATAAATACCTTAATCATTTGTAGAATTTTTCTTGTTCATTTAAAGCTATTTATTGAGTTTTTTCTGTTTTTCCTGGCATTAAGTGGTTCTGATAAGTCAGAACAAGACCTGCATTAAAATCAAATAATCTATGTGAAGTATCCAGCACAGTGATATACACAGAATAGGCCCTTTCCCTTCTATTGTGCAAGGCTTTAAATTTTAAAAATTAGGGAAAAAATATTTCCCTAATATTATAAAACATCTAACTAATGCTCAAAGTGTCACCGATTTTCTCATAATTTCTTTTTATAGTTCGAACTAGGATCTACATGAAGTCTATAGATCACAATTGGTGGATATATCTTAATTTACGAGCTCATCTTTATCTCTTTTCTTTTTTGTTTAAACCTTGCCATTTATTTGTTAAAGAAAGTAGGTTGTTTGACCCTTAGAATTATCCACATAGTATAGTTTAATATGCTCCTCTGTCTTGTATTTCTTATAAACTAGAGCTAGAGCTCATCAGAATCAGGTTGATTTTTGGCAAGACCATGTCGTAAGAGGTTTGTATGTTTTCATCTAGAGACACCACATGTCTGATGGTCTTTCTTTTTGTGATATTAGCAACCACTAGTGGTCATTGTCTAGATTTGTATTTTTTTCTTTATCATTTATTATGTTTTTAAAGTTCATTGACTATAAACAGCAATTTTCTATTTTTCTACATTCAGAAATTTAAATGTAGGCAGTTTTTGTTTGATATGAGCTGTATGTATTCCTTGGTTTTCCAGAAATGCTTACATATTGACCCAGACAAAAGGCCCTTCTGTGCTGAGCTCCTGCACCATGATTTCTTTCATATGGATGGATTTGCTGAGAGGTATAGTACTGGCTCATGTTTTCTGGGGTGTCCCAACCTAGAGTTAAAGTAAAGGTATTTCTCTTATTTCTATACACACCCGCTTGTATACAGTCTCAAATATTGACCACCCTACCTCTATTCAGCCTTAGCAATAATGCAGTTCCTAGGAGTGGTCTCCCGCGTTCACTGAATTAGGGGTCTAGGTTGACATGAAGCAGTTACATCCTGCTTTTCTTTCTGTCTCCCTGTGGTGACATCTACCACTCAGGTCACTGATTTGTGTGTTGCTACGAGTTCGTGTTGCCATCGTTTTGGGTACTGATGCATTTCCAAAGGTACCATCTCCTGTTGCCACTGTACCCACATCACACCCGGTCATGTGACACTGTTGCCAGTGCTGTGCTGGGACCTTGATGTGCCAAACTTGTGAGTGCCAGAGCTGCCAGTGCGGTCTCTTGTGCTGTCTCAGCTGCTGGCATCAGTGCAGCTAACAAAACCAAGAATAGTGAGATGAGTGGCAATGACAATGCTTGACATTTCTACCAATCCATTTAGTGTTTAGCTTAATGAAAGATACCTCAGTTCTCATATTGTATCTGCGTTCAATTAGTTGTGTTAGGTTGTTTTGATTGAGATCTACAAATAAACCTTGGCCTCACATATATATGCAGTTGGAAAACGGAAGAGTATTTTAATAGCCCTTTTAGATAATTGTGGGTATTCTTTATTGAGTCCATAACCTAAATTTTGATACTATGCCAAAACTTGGCAGTAGTAGTTCTTAAGGGTTGGTTGCATTGCAGAGTCTGAAACATATCAGTGAGCTTTCCGTACCCTGTTACATTAAAATCCATTTATCTATCTTCTTGCACTTTGAATAGAGCTTTTAGCCATGTGTGTTTTTGTGGTATCATTATTAGTCATTTGGAAAATACTGTTTTGCTAAATAATGCAGATCTTTAAAATGGTGACACATTTCATTATATAGTATCAAAAAGTCACATTCTCTCTCATCAGAAAAGTCTTTTTAAGTATTGGGAATCGGCTACAGTCACACTAGTGCACACAAGTTTAACAGAATTGTAATTTTGCATAAAAATGTGATTTTTATCGTCAACACAAATGCTGTCAGTTGTTTTCCTTTGCTCATTTTTTAAAAGTAAATGTTTGCAGAATACTCCAAGTCTGAATAACTGTAGTTTTCTGTCATCCTTTCTTTCAAGTAAAAAATGTTGCATGAAAGAAGTGGCTAGTTTAGTTTGTATCTCAAACAATAACACAGTTCCTTTCCCTAAGACAGCCACTGCACTTCGGTTCGTAGCGGGGTGCTGCATGCACATTCCCTTCTTTCACACAGAATATGAAAAAAGACTTGTGTTCAAAGGTTTTGATTTAATAAAATTAATACTTCTTTATTATTTCATAAGGGACGTTCTTAAGCAAAACTGCCTTTGCTTTTTTAAACTGAGAATGTGCGTATGAATATGAAGAACGCCATAACTGTTAGTACAGTTTGGTGCCATTGCTTTAATTCTTGGTAAGGTGCCAGCGGTTTCACCTACCATTGCTTTTTACACCATCAGTGCCAATGTTAATGTAGAGGAAAAGCAGTCATCTTTCTATTAAGGTAAAGAATAGCTTTGACCTTGTGAACCTCCTGAAAAGTTCTCAGGGATTCCTAGGGTTCTACAGACTGCCTTTTGAGAACTGCTAATCTAGGCCATACTTTTTCTCATGAAAAGAAAATGTTTTTTAATGTTTGTTTATTTTTGAGAGAGAGAGCCACAGAGTTCGAGTGGGGGAGGGGCAGAGAGAAACACAGAATCCCAAGCAGGCTCCAACACAGAGCCTGTCAGCACAGAGCCTTACCCGGGGCTCAAACTCACGAACCGTGAGATCATGACCTGAGCCAAAGTCAGACACTTAACTGACTGAGCCACCCAAGTGCCCCAATAATTTTTCTCATTTTAAATAACATACTCTAGTTTAATACTCAATACAAAAAAAAAAATCTTGAAAATGAATTTTTTCTAGGTTTATCTTATACAATTTTATTGTGTTTAAAAAAATTTTTTTTAATGTTTATTTATTTTTGAGAGAGAGAGAGAGAGAGAAAGAGAGAGAGTGAGTGCAAGCAGGGGAGGGACTCAAACTCATGAACCATGAGATCATGACCTGAGCCAAAGTTGGAGGCTTAACCCACTGCAGGTGCCCCTACAATTTTCTTGTATTGACAAATGTATTTTTATGTAGGTTTTCTCAGGAACTACAGTTAAAAGTACAGAAAGATGCCAGAAATATTTCTTTATCTAAAAAATCTCAAAGCAGAAAGAAGGAAAAGGAAAAAGGTGATTCCTTAGGCGAAGATAGAAAAATGCTTGTGGTACAGGTAAATGTCCATGTTTTCATGTGTATTAAATTTTAAATGTAATATATCCTTTTATTTTTGGAGGAAAATAAATGAATATAAAAAAAGAGGTTTTCTGAGCAGTGAGCAAGTTGTTAACTTTTAGCTTAGTTGTAAAAATGTACCTTCTCTATAGACGTTACCTTTTGAAAAACTGTCTTAACATATCGTGTTTTGAGTGCCTACTGTGTACCAGAGTGTGTATCAGACTGTGCAGTAGGTCTTGTCAGGAAGTCATACTTATCTAAGAACATTTAGACCCATGTACTCACATATAAACACATGGACACAAACACATGCATGTATCATTTTTTCCCTTAAATGATATGAGAGAAAAATATCATTTACATTTTTTTTGTATAAAGTAGAGCACTTTAAAATTGAGATTTGGGTATTTATTATTTGAAGTTTACATTTGCATGTTGGTTACCTAGAATCTGTTCTTGGTAAGGTAATTCCAATCCATCAACAATCCACTCACATTTTTTCAAATGAACCAAAAGAAGAAGGCAGTTCTCAGTTTTGTATTTCCTGACTTTAGATATATAAGAACAAAAGTAGTGATACTTAATTTCTCTTTCACATTTTTCTACTGAAATATATATAAATTTGATATATGTATGTATCATATTCACCTGATATATAGCAGAGTTATTGCATTTCTATTCAAAATAAATGTCTGACCAAGAATCCTGGGTGTAATTTTAATTCCATAGATAGAATAAAGAAAACAGGGGCACGAGAAGGTGATATTTATGGATTTCTGCAGTAGTTGACGAGTTCTTTACAGGAAGAGGTAATTTTTCATTCTCCTCAGATCATTAATGTTGTTAACATTTTTATTAATGGTCAGGATACCAATGCTGATCCCAAAGTTAAAGATTCTAAAGTATTTAAAATAAAAGGGCCAAAACCGGATGGAGAAAAAGTTGAAAAAGTCAGTCGAGCTTCAAATGCGAGCTGTCTCCCTGACAGTGGGATGAGCCGCATCACAACCGTGCCTTCTACAAGCCTCAGAGATTGCAGCAACGGAAGCGTGGATCACACCAGAAATCTAGGCGTGGCAATTCCCCCACTTGCGCACAATCTTTCCACGGTGGCTCCCGGTGTTAATTCTGGAATGGTGAATATCCCAGGAGTTCAGAGTCACAGGTATGAATGAGAAAGATAAGAACAAAATGTTGTTTCAGGGTATGTCTGCAAATTGCGAGTGTTAATCGATTCAGCCACATTCTACTTTCGGGCTTCTGGGTGCTCTTCATTCTTGTAAGCGTTCTGTTTCAAAATGCTTTTGGCCTATGTAATGAAAGTCATTAGCATTTGATAAAAAAAACATTCACCTGAGTCTTAAGAAAGTGGATTGTGCTCTGTAAGGTAAAGAGGGTCTATAACTATTTATTCTAAAAATGTGAAAGGAGGTTATCATAATAAAAGAAATGGTTTTGGGCGTCTGCTGCTACATGGTATGGCTGTGGGTATTTGGTGGTACAAAGAAGCTCATTTGGGAAATTTTGCTGAAAGAAAAGTAATTTATTTGTTTGGACTTGGGAGCGAGGTGGGAGGCATGAGGGTAGTGGTAAAGGACAGAACGTTTCACCAGAATTACGTGCATTGTATGATTATGAATAGGCATTAAATGCTGATTAAACTGCATGTCACTTAGTTTTGTGTCATTTGGTTTTGGTTTTGTGCTTGAAAAAAATAGTTACTGCTGGTTCTAACTTAAATTTGTTGTTGTTGTTGTTGTTGTTGTTGTTGTTGTTGCAGAGTGGATGAGAAAACCAAGAAGTATTGCATTCCATTTGTGAAACCACATAAACATTCTCCATCAGGCATTTATAATATTAATGTGACCACATCAGTAAGTGAACTGTTACTCCCATGATAGAAGAGCAAGCATTAGTCATTTCTAGACTTCTATTAATGTTAAATATAATAGTGAAGAACTGGGAATCTTATTTGGAGACATATCATAAAGTGGAACCTTAATTGTACGTGTATCATCCCAACCTGTCACAATCATAAATGTGAAAGTCTTAAAGTTTAAGTAAGTTTTGTAAGTCTAGATGTTTAAATATATTATTTAAATGACATGTTTTAATTTTTTTAGTAACAGTAAATTTTCTTAACTTAATACTTGGTGATCAGTTCTTTTTTGGAGTAGGTGACAAGATAAATTGTTGTATCTCACATAAGATTTTTGGTGAAAGTATTCTAGGGGTGCCTGGGTGGCTCAGTCAGTTAAGTGTCTGACTCTTGATTTCGGCTCAGGTTATGGTCTCATGGTTTGTGGGTTCAAGCCCTGCACTGGGCACTGACAGTCAGAGCCTGCTTGGGATTCTCTCTCTCCCTCCCTTTCTCTCTGCCCCTCCCTTGCTCATGCTCTATCTCTCTCTCAAAATATATAAATAAACATTTTTTTAAAAAAAGAAAGTATTCGGGGCGCCTGGGTGGCGCAGTCGGTTAAGCGTCCGACTTCAGCCAGGTCACGATCTCGCGGTCCGTGAGTTCGAGCCCCGCGTCAGGCTCTGGGCTGATGGCTCGGAGCCTGGAGCCTGTTTCCGATTCTGTGTCTCCCTCTCTCTCTGCCCCTCCCCCGTTCATGCTCTGTCTCTCTCTGTCCCAAAAATAAATTAAAAAAACGTTGAAAAAAAAAAAAAAAAGAAAGTATTCTATTTATTCATTTAATAAATATTTATTGATAACTTATTATGAGACACTGGAGATGAATCAATCAATCTCTCTCTTCAAGGAGCTCATGGTCTAGTAGAAGATCAACAAATTAAAACAGTGTCAGATTATAAGAATGGCAGCATGTACAAGGCTCAGAGGTTTTCTGAAGGTTCAGAGGAGTGTTACTTTGCTTAACGTAACTGCCAGAATGCTTCTTTTTAAAGTTAACTTAAATCATCATCACTTTTCCATTGACTGGTCATCTCTGAGTCAAGACCAAAATCCTAACAGGGCTTATAAGTCCCTGATTGACCCAGGTCCCCATCCCTCTTATTCCACCCCTGGCTACTCTCTCTCTCTCTCTCTCTCTCTCTCTCTCTCTCTTTTTTTTTTTTTTGAAATTTTACTTGTTTTTAATGTTTATTTATTTATTTTGAGAGAGAGAGAGTAAGAACGTGAGCAGGGGAGGGGCAGAGAGAGAGGGGGGGAGAGACATAATCCCAAGCAGTCTCTCGTGCAGAGCCCAATGTGGGACTCCATCTCACATTGGGATCATGTGAGATCATGACCCAAGCAGAAATCAAGAGTCAGATGCTTAACTGCCTAAGCCACCCAGGTGCCCCTGGCCTCTCTTACTCTTGGTCAATCTATTGCAACCCACTGATTTCCTTGTATTCCTTGAACCTGGCCAGACATGCTCCTATATTTGGGCTTTTGCACTTATTTCCTGTGCTTTAGAACATTCCTTCCCCCAGATAATCCAAAGAATTTGCTTCTTCTCCTCCTTGGCTTACATGAAGCCTTATTGTGAGGTCTTCCCTAGTATTAGAACTCATTTTGTCTCGCATTACTCTCTTTTCTCTCTCCTGGCTTAATTTTTTTCCATTACATATGCCTACCAGCCTCTATATTTGCTTATTTATATATTGTCTGTCTCCCAAACTAGAATGTACATTTCCAAGGTAGGAATATGTGCTCTGTTTTCCTTACAGCTCTACCCCACCCTTAGAACATGTCTAGCACCATAGAAAATGCTTACAGATTGTGGTGAATGAACTCTTGTGCCAGGGAATGGAGGTGTGGATGTATTCCCAAAGAGTATTTTTCTCTCAAATTTCCCTTGTCTACCCTTCTCGTTATCCTCAGAGCTGAACAAGAGTAGCCTTCTTTTCATGTCTCTCATGATTTGGGCATTACATTTGCTTTTCTTTTAATTATTCTTGGCCCACGATTTCTGTATCCACAGTACTTTCCTTTTTTTAATACCCTACTGATTTCTTTGTAGATATTTTTGTGCTTTACATTCTTGATCTGCTTTGGAGGATTACTTTGATCAGCAAGGCTTTCAGAGTAGCTGGCTCAAAAGCACTTTGCTGGAATTGATATCAGCCTTCTTTCAGGCATTGCATAATCAAAACTGGCTGTCAGTTTTAGATCTTATTTCTGTTTATCCTTATTTTTAAGAGGCTGTCAAGAAAAGAGGTAGAGATTAATGGGAAGAAGACACACTTGAGTCTTAATGAAAATTATTGGAGGCAGAACTTTGCCTAAACTTTCTACAACACGTAGGTTGAAGACCAACCTGAGGTCTGAACTTACTATTTTTTGGACATGCAGATAGGTTTTTTTAAACTAATTATTTTATAACTAATTTGAACCAAGAGTCTTAGCACTTACTCTATTAAAAGAACAAGCAGAAAATTCCAAATAAAGAAACTCAAAATCTCATTACAGGACTTCTGAAGTTTTGTGTTATTCTTGAATTCCTAAATTTTAGGATATCAATATAGTAGTTACAAAAGAGGCAAGCCCAGCTTACCTGAAGGCTAATTCACTTGTGCTAATCATTCTGATCTTAGGTCCCAAGTGAAAAGAGCCTACTTCAGGCAAATAAGAAAAGAAGGGAATACTCAAAGACAGATGTTCATTTGCCTGAACTGAACTATAATCATCTCCCTGAACTAAGAGCCTTGGAAGGCATAGGTATGTATAATACTTTTCAGCCTTTTTGTTTATATTATTTAAAATTTATGTTACATTGGAATACCTGCTGGCTCAGTCAGTGGAGCATGTGACTCTTGATCTCAGGGTTGTAAGTTTGAGTCCTATGTTAAGTGTAGAGATTACTTAAAAATAAAATCTTAAAAAATAAATAAAATGTATGTTAAGTAAACTAAAAAAATATTAAAAGTAAAAAATTGTAGTAACTATGTATTTCCATATGTAAATATTTACAGACTTATGTATGTAAATATGTACACTAAGTATATACTGAGGGACAGCTATAGAATGTGGAAAACTAATACAAATGTCTAATTTTTAAATGTGTTTGTGGTTATTTTTATCTAGCTCGAAATTCCAGGTTAATAAGGAAAGAGAACAAAAATCTCTCAGAATCTCGAATTCCTTCTCTGGCCACTATTGACTTGCACGCCCCCAGTATTGGATTACATCAGGTACAGAAATACTTTATAGGTTAGATAGAATTTGGGTCTCATGTCCTTATTAAAGTATCTTAGGGAAAGCTCACTCTTAAGGATTGGGCAGGTTTATTGGTGGGATCCATACAATTTTGTTTGTCAAAGTTTTTCTTACTGTTCATTGCACTTAGTACCTTTATTACATGTATACTTATATAGACATTTTCCAGCTTACCGTCATCAGTTTTTTATAGATTAAAATTATGTGTGTGTGTGTGTGTGTGTGTGTGTGTGTGTGTGTGTAGCCTAGCTATGGCTTTTATATAACTTTTGTGGTAACTCATAGTATTTCACTGAGTTAACCCCAAAGCTATAACCTATCTTCCACTCTTTGAATTGCCTGTATCCTTTTAAAATGTATCCTCTATTTGACACGTTTCCCCAAGACTATCTACTTTGTGCATGTTAAAGACTTGCTATTCTATATATAATTATTTTTCTATAATTTCTCTTAATTCTACAGAATATTTATGTTTCTGCTGCTTTAATAACAGTCCTATCACTCATTTTTACATTAAGAAAACTCGCAAACTTTTAAATTCCCTGAGCCAACCATAACTGGGTATAAACTTTGGATATGCATCATTGTACTTACAGATTTCTCACCTCTCCTTGATGCTAGGCAACTTTTGTTTTGGAATTTAAGTCTCCATCCTCATTTAAGTATTGCCTCCATATCTATGTGGATGTTTTTTTCTACTACTGCGCCTTAAATAGTTTGGTAGAACTCAATCAACAAGGGAAATTATGTTGTTGAGGGCAACAAATTACAGAGGCAGTTACACAGTGACCCTGAGAAAAAGGTTTTTTGACTGCTATTACTTTGCCTTATCTCTTGTTAACAATTTCTGCAGCAATATAATCAAAGCTAAATAAATTCCTGTTGCATGAAGATTAATTACCATCACAAATTTTACTTTTAGGAACTATAGTATCTCAATAAATTCCTTGTACATGTCTAAAATTTAATGTGGATTTTAAAGGTGCAGGATTTTTCACTTGCTGTCTGTGGGGGTACTATTGTTCAAAACCACTTTTCAGGGTTCACATAACCAAATCTTGTCTCATGAAATAGAAGAAAGGCTTTGGCAGCCTTCATACGTCAGTATTTTTATTTGGTTGATTTGAACTATTCCTTTGATATTTATAAACTTGTTCTGCATTTTTACTCTTAAGTTTATTTGTTCATTTCCCAGTTGTATTTAAAATACAATAAAGGAGAAAGTAGGTGTAGTGAAAAACACAAATCAACACCAAAATAACATGAGTTTATATGTGGAAGATGTCAGTGGGAAGAGAAACAGCGAGAGACTGAAAGCAAAAGGCTTTCTGGCAGAAGCTGTGACTTGCCTTGCACTCTTACGTTATGGTATGGATCAATACGTTGAGCTTCATTTTGTTTCTGTGCATAACACAAACATTTTCACATTTATAAAAGTCTATTATGTACCTTCTGGAACACCTGTAAGATAGGTTTTTGTAAGTAAAGTATTGCATAACCCGTGGACTCTGTCTCCACTTGTCCACCTCCTGCACACTTACACACATTATATACTTCTATGTGTATGTATCTACATATTTTTTCTCTAAGTGGTGTTTAAGCATCATCTCACAAATTTTGATGTGTTGTGTTTTTCATTATTGCTCAGTCCAAACATTTTCTTAGTTCCCTTGTAATTTCTTCTTTAACCCAGGAATTATTTAGAAACATGTTGTTTAGTAGTTATTTAGCGTTTCCTTAGATATTTTATTATTATTGATTTGTAATTTAATTCCATATGGTCAGAGAATATACTGTGTATGATTTTGATTATTTTAGATTCATTGAGATATGTTTTATGGCTCAGCAGATGGTCTATCATGGCGAATGAACCTTGTTTCCTTGAAAATAATGTATATTAGACATAGCCTACTACAAATGCGAAATTAGATTAAGGTGGTTGGTAGTATTCTTCAGATCTTCTATATCCTTAATGATTTTTTTGTTTGGTTCTATCAGTTCTTGAAAGAGTGCTGTCAAAATCTTTCACTGACTGTGGAATTATTTACTTTTCTCTTATATCTGTTTATTTTTGTTTCCTGTATTTTAAATCTCTATTATTAGGTACATACACACTTATAATAGTTTTTGTCTTCCTGATATATTATCACTTTTATCATTAGAAAATGCCTCTCTTTATCACTTGTGGTGCTCTGTGCCATGAAACCAATTTTATTTGAGATTAAAATAGCCACTCAAGCCTACTTATTTGTCTCCATGGTTTATCTTTTTACTTTTATACTATCTGTTTCTTGTTGTTGTTGTTGTTTTAATGTACAACATTTCATAGAAGTAGGGTCTTTCTTTTGTATCCATTCTGTCAATTCCAATTCTGTTCATTGGAATGTGTTTCCTATTACAGCTAGTAAACTTCTACCAACTTAAAATATTTACTGTCTCACAATTTCCATGGGTCAGAAGCCTAGGAATAGCTTCTTCTCCCCTTGAGTCTCACAGACCCCAAATCAAGATGTCAGCGGGACTGCATTTCTTTCTGGAGACTCTAGGGGAGAATCTATTTCCAGGCCCGCTCAGATTGTCAGCAGAATTGAGTTTCATGAGGTTGTGGGACTGAGGTCCCTGTTTCTTTTCTGGCTGACACCTGGGGGATGCTGTCAGCTTCTAGAGGCTGACCACATTCCTTGGCTCATGGTCTAGTTCTGCCATCTACAAAGCTAGTAATAGTGATCAAATCCTTCTTACTCTTTGACCCTCCCTTACCTCCCCTTCTGCCTCATCTCTGACTTCCTCTTCTGCTTTTAAGAGGGATGTGATTGGCCTTGCAGGCCTACATTGCACCTGCCAGGATAATCTTTCTATCTTAGAGTCACCTGATTAGTAACATTAATTCCACGTGCAAAGTTGCTTCACAGCAGTAGCTACAATAGTTTGATTGACTAACCAGGTGATATCTTTAGAATTCTGCCTGCTAGTAAATACTTAGGCCATTAACATTGAATGTGATTATTGATATATCTGGATCGAGCTCTATGTTTATATGTATGTGTATATAACAAATATATACATATATATAACAAATACATATATATATAACAAATATATATATATTTGTTGTTGTTTGTTTATTCCTTTGTTTTCCCTTTTTAGTCTTCTTTTGTATTTGAATATTTTTAGGATTGGCTTTTGGGTATATTTCTTGGTATTATTTTTTTTAGTGATTACTCTAGGGATTGCAATATATATTAACTAACCTTCCACAGTCTACTTAGAGTAAATATTGTACCACTTGTAAAATGTAGTGGTAAGCATATGTCCTTTTACTTCAACCTGGACTTTATGTTAGAATTCTTTGTCTTATTTACATACACCGAAAACCCCACTACATTGTCATATATTTTGCTCTAAATAGTCATAGATATTTTAAGCAATTTATGGAAATAAGTAGTCTTCTATATTTACCTAACTACCTGCTGTTTCTGTTGTTCTTCCTTTCTTTCTTAAAGATTATACTTTTATTCTTTGGTATCATTTTTCTTCAGCTTGAAAAACTTCCTTTAGCATTTCTTCCAGAGCAAGTCTGATGGGTGACAAACTCTTAGTTTTCCTTCATTTGAGAATGACTTTATTTTGCCTTCATCCCTTAAATATATTTTCAATGGATATAGAATATGAGTTGGTAGGTTTTTAAAAACTTTTTTCTCCCAGGACTATAAGGACATCATTCCTCTGTCTTCTGATCTCTCTGATTTCTATCAGAATGTGGGACATTCTTAGGCATTTGAATTGTTCATCTGTATGTAATGTTTCATTTTTCTCTAGCTCTTTTCAAGATTTTATCCTCATCGTTTTGTGTTCATTAGTTTTAATAAGATGTGTCTAAGCATAGTTTTCTTTGTATCCTGTTTGGCATTTGCTGAACTTCTTGATTTGAAAACCTACTTCTTTTGCCAAGTTTGGAAGTTTTTGGTCATTATTTCTTCAAAAATTTTTTTCTGCCATAATTTCTCTCTCTTTTTTTTTCCTGAGAGTCCAGTGACATAGATATTAGACTTTCTGGTATTTTCTACAAGTTCCTGAGACTCTGCTTTCTTTAATCTTTTTTTTTTCTTTTTTTATCTTGGCTCTTCACATTAGGTAATTCCTATTGATTTATCTTTAAGTTCTTCGATTCTTTACCTTGTTGTTTCCCTTCTGCTATTAAGCCCATCCAGGGAGATATTTAAATTTCAGATGCTGTTTTATGTATGTATGTATGTATGTATGTATTTAGAGAGTATATGAGCGGGGAGGGGCAGAGAGAGGGGGAGAGAGAGAATCCCAAACAGGCTCTGCCCTGACAGCACAGAGCCCAATGCAGGGCTAGATCCCACAAACCGTGAGATCATGACCTGAGCTGAAACCAAGAGTTGGATGTTTAACTGACTGAGCCACCTAGGCGCCCCCAGATACTGTATTTTTAAGTCCTAAAATGTCCACTTGGTTCTTTTTTAGAGCTTATATTTCTCTGCTAAGAATTCCTGTTTCTTCATTCATATCGATCCCGAGATGACCCAAATATTGGGACTTTATAAACTTAATTAAGTTATATATGCCTGTATAGCATATATATTTCTGCATCTGTTGATTGCCATTTCCACTGAGAATTGATGACACATTCCTGGATCTTTTTATGGCCAATAACTTTGATTGTATCTTGGAAACTGTTAGTATTAGGTTGTGTAGCCTCCAGGTCCTGTTATAATCCTCTGGAGAATGTGGACGTTTTATTTTAGCAGGCAGTCATTGAAGTTTTGTTCTCACTGCAAATTCTGCCTTATCTCTTGTGAGAAATGTTTCAAATCTCAGTTCTCTAAGTCTTTGATATCGTAGTTTGCATCTGTCCTGTGCTTGTGTGGCTCAGGGGTTAGCTGGAGACTTGTGCAGGTAGTTCAAATCTCAGCTCAGTTCGCCAAGCTGTTGCTGCTCTGGGTTTGGAGCTGCTGCATGCATGCATGTGTCAGGAGCTGGGCTCAGACTCCCATCAGTCTATACACAGAATTAGGGAGTCCCTTGCTCTAGTTCTGTTTGCTCCAGGACCAACCCACCCCCATACTTTGTGGCTTGCAGGGTTTCTCTGGGATAACAAGGGAGTTTCTTTCAGACTTTTAGCTTTTTGTACTTCTTCACTACTCTGAGACTAGGGCCTGCCTTTTGGGCAAAGTCACAGGAGCAAAAAATAAACAAAATTGGGAACCTACCCCCCATGTGAAGGATCACATTTCCAACTTTTGACCCCTCTCCTTAATCTCCAGTTGTTTTTCATATTTTTCCTAAAGGGTTTTTTGTTTGTTTGTTTGTTTGTTTGTTTGTAATAAGTAGGAGAGATGGGTTGTAGTGGGTTTACACTACCTTGGCACATCAGAAGCATCTTTTTAACACACGTATCACCAAAGAGGTCAAAGAATAACAGCCTCTTACTTCATCATCATCTTCTGTGCAAGCAGCTTGCGCTATGAATGGTTAATTATAAACACCTGATACTTGAACAACAAGAATTGGGATTTTCCGGGGGGGGAGTGAGACTTTTACAATTTTTGAGAATCTTTAATGCTTGATTATTAACTTCTAGGTTTCAGGATCTCCCCTGTTAGATGATTCGGAGGCTGATTTGCCTCGAATGGAACACCAACACTGAGAGTCATTTTGGTTCTGAACTGGGTATGTCTGGTTTCTCATACTTAATGCAAAGAAAACCTTCCATGGGAGATATTTTGTAGCTTGCTAAAGGCCAAATTCTGCCGTTAAGCATTCTCTAGTGATTGATTCTGTGAGAACACCTGGTAGAGAAAGAATTGTGCCACTTAAAAAAAAAAAAAAGTAGTATTTGTCTTTGGGATGAAATCCCTTTCCATGGAGCTTACAGCTCTTGCCCTTAAACTAATCTCCTGTGTTTTACTGGATACAGTAAGGTGAATTCAGGGTGATGAGTGCAGTGGAAGGATATATACTTATCTCCCTTATCAGTCATTTGCCCTTTGGGCTCGTAAAGCGAGAAAGACGAAATGATTGCTTGGTAATCTTTTTCCCAATAAAGAGGGATCAGCACTATTCTAGATGATTGCCTTCCTTTTTATTTTTATATTTTATTTTTTATATTTGTTTCTGATGAACTTTATTATTGTCCTGCTACTCCACCACGGTAAAAAGGGAGCTACAAGCTCCAGGCCTGCACCATGTGTCTGCACAGCAAGAACAGGACCCACTGGCACACGTTCCCACCCCACCGGGGACCTACCCCCAGGAGAAATATGTTACAAATTTTTTTAAAAAGGAAAACAGAGTAAATTAAAAACTCACTTGATTAGGCACCAACAGTGATTTGAAAAATTAAGTGTCAATTTTAAATGGTAACAGGATTGCCTTCCTTTTAAATATAACTGTTTAGTACTAAAAAAATGAAAACCAAAGATCAGACCTTTTGAGTGGCAATTTGGTATGTGACCTCAGACCAGTCACCTAATGTTTAATATCTTATTAACTCTGTAAAATATGATGGTAATAAAATCCCACACTCTCATAAATGTACTGTTGGAATTAATCTGTTAACCTCCACAAAGCATTTATTTAATTTAATTTATTTTTTTTTAATTTACATAAGTTAGTTAGCATATAGTGCAACAATGATTTCAGGAGTAGATTTCCTAATGCCCTTACCTATTTAGCCCATCCCCGCTCCCATATCCCCTCCAGTAACCATCTGTTTGTTCTCCATATTTAAGAGTCTCTTCTGTTTTTATATTATTTTTGCTTCCCTTCCCTTATGTTCATCTGTTTTGTCTCTTAAAGTCCTCATATGGGTGAAGTCATATGATTTTTGTCTTTCTCTAATTTCACTTAGCATAATACCCTCTAGTTCTATCCATGTAGTTGCAAATGGCAATATTTCATTCTTTTTGATTGCCGAGTAATACTCTATTGTGTGTGTGTGTGTATACATATATATATACATATACATATATATATACATATACATATACATATATACATACACATATATATATATACATATATATATACATATATCTCCTTTATCCACTCATCCATTGATGGACATTTGGGCTCTTTCCATACTTTGGCTACTGTTGATAGTGCTGCAGTAAACATTGGGGTGCATGTGCCCCTTCAAAACAGCATACCTGTATCCCTTGGATAAATACCTAGTCGTGCAATTGCGGGTCGTAGGGCAGTTCTATTTTTAATTTTTTGAGGAACCTCCATACTGCTTTCCAGAGTGGCTGCACCACTTTGCATTCCCACCAGCAGTGCAAAAGAGATCCTCTTTCTCCGCATCCTTGCCAACATCTGTTGTTGCCTGAGTTGTTACTGCTAGTCATTCTGACAGCTGTGAGGTGGTATCTCATTCTCCACAAAGCATTTTGAACGTCTGTGACATCAAATGTGAATTTACTATGAAGTGAACAAATCTTAAGTTTTAACTCCTCATTGGTACAGGGCCCTTTCCAGGCGCTGGGAGACGTCTTTGCAATGCATTCGTTATACGTACTATATAAACTGTAGCCTCTATAAAACTTGGATCTATTTTGTCAAAACTAATCATTATTTACATAAAAGGAGATGGTGTGCTACACATGACAGTTTTGGTTGATAATTATCCTAAAGGTTTTCTTTAAAATCTTGTTTTTGTTATATACGGTCTTAAGTTTTCTTAGACTGTGTAATACTTACAATATTATAAATATATTCAATGTGAGAAAGCAAGTAAGATATAAATCACTTTCTAGAAAGATTTTTATGTAAACTGTTTGGTTGCCTGTATCCCCCTGTGCTTTTAGATGCTACTCTAGCCCTTGAGATGACATCTTCTTGTGACCAAAGTGCTGATATCCTACAAAGAGAGATTTGTGGTTTTGGTCATTTGCTTTTGAACTGCCTGCATTTTCTGGGAAAGGCCTTGTAGAAGAAAAAAGACAAAGACTTCCAAGTGTTTTGAAGGAAGATTGAACAAGTGCCCCTCCCCAACTGCTATCCCATCACCTTTCAAGTCCACTGTTGCTATTTCAAGATATATCCAATGGAAGAATAGTGATATGGTTCTTGTTCCACGAATGTGTATTTACTGTTAGTAGATTGTGATTTAAAATTACCCAAGATTAAAAATGAGTTTAAAAAGGGAGAGAGAAACATTATAATGGTTATGTTATTTATGCATTGAACTCTGTGTTATCTGTATAAATGTGTACATTTACTTAGGAATGGGTTTGGTGGTGGTAGGTGATAAAAACTAGGATCATTTGAAGAAATGAAAAAACTAGGATCAGTAAGAGAAAATGTTTCCTTTACCATAACTTACCTATTAATATACTTTTAAAAAGCTTGCTTGTTTCTAGGCTTTAAGGAGATATGTAACTGCTCTCTATGGATAGATGTATATCTTTGGTTTCTGTGATTATCGTGATTGATGTTTGATCATTGTACTATGGGAATCTGGCCTCTCTGCTGATCTTCTATGAACCACACTGATCCAAATTTCTCAAAGAAGCCTTTTCTTTCTCATGACTTAGTATGACTCTGACATCGGGTAGTCCTCTGTATTGTGAGATTCTGGAGCCAGTGTTCCTGCGTGCGGGAACATGATTATGGAATGAGAATAGTGAAGGAGAATTTTGTAGGTATACCTTGGAGTTGAGGACTATGCTTCTCCTTGAAAGGGGAAGTATATACATACAAAACCAGGAGATGGGAAGCAGTGTTACTGATTGACTAGGACTGGTTACTTTTCTCTAGGCCAGTTACTGTTGAACTCCCCAGCTGAAGAGGCTTTGGGGAGGAAGTGTCCACTGTTATGGACCTCACTCCTGTCCACTGATAGTTTGAAGGTGATATCAGACAGAACCCAGAGATGCTCCTGTCTTCTCATTTCCTCAAACACATAGGCCTTCCCAAAAGCTCTTCACGAACATGCAAAAATATCTACCTACATACAGTCCACACACCGTTTCTCATGCCCCAGTCCATGACTTCCAGGTGGGAAGTTTAAGCCAATTTGGCTGTAGGTTTTTGGCTTCTAGGTTGCTGGTCACACTCTGAATTTATTTTAGAGAATGGCTGTTAAGGGGACCAGAATTTGTGTGGTTTTTTTTGCCTTAACCAGTTAACAATGTGTTGTTTTTTCCAAAAGGCATTGACTAAAACTTAGCCCAAGAATTTAACTAATACTCTTTTCTATTACTCTGAGGAGCTTAATAGTAAAATTCTGACCTTAGATACTTTGTCCTCAAAAAAGCAGGACATTCAGGAGGAGGCAAAATGAGAGATTCCAATGTAGAAGTCTATAGGTGGTTCAATTAAAATTTGGTCTTGATTTTGAAACTCTATTTTTAACCTCTGACCAGGTGTTTGACTACATTGGTATGGCTAATATGCTAAAGGCAGTTAATGTATAGACATTAATAGGCTTCACATTAAGATATTGTTTCATTTTTACTTAAAAAATATTGCCAATAGACTGTACAGTATGGAAAGAAGACAATATTTCAAAGTCAAGTGGCTTTCCAGCTTATTTCAATGTTATTTTTATTTAAAGATCAGTGTAAACATATCACCTCAATGACTGAGGATCTAGGATCAATTACCTTTTTGTCTCTGTATTTGCTTTTGGTGTATTTTGCCTATTGACACATTTTGTGAACTTTAGAATTAAGGAACTAAAAATTAAATACTGTAAGTGCAAGTTGAGATTCAAAGATCATATCTGGTTAGAACCTTGGCAGAACTACTTGAAAAAGAAGATTTTGCAAACTGGGCCTATAGATACTGAACCAAAGTAATTCTTTCTTTCAGCTTAAGATTACTTTGCTCTCCTTAGAAGAATATGGTTAAGCCTAATAGGAAATATGTATACGTATTGGTGGGGAGAAATGGGCTTGCTGTGTGGATGTATGTTTTAAAATGAATAAATATATACCTTACTGAGCTCCATAGATGGCTTTATTTGCATTTATTTAATGAAGAGAATACAAATAATGTGTATAGCACTGTATGGTACTTAGATAAATTTTAAATTATCTGTTAATTTTTTGGGGGGGAAACTTTGATATAGAGGTGGCAAGTTAGTTATCTTTTTTTAATTATTTAAAATTTTAATTCCAGTATGGTTAACATATAGTGTTATATTAGTTTCAGGCATACAATATAGTGATTCAGCAATTCTATACATTACTCAGTGCTCATCTAGATAAGTGTACCCATAATCCCCTTCACCTATTTCACCCGTTCCCCCACCCACTTCCCCTCTGGTAACCCTCTGTTTGCTCTCTAAGGGTCTGCTTTTTGGTTTGTCTCTCCCCGCCTCCTTTGTTTTGTTTCTTAAATTCCACGTATGAGTGCAGTCATATGATATTTGTCTTCCTCAGCCTGACCTATTTTGCTTAACATTCTACTCTCTGGATCCATCCATGTTGTTGTGAATGACAAGATTTCATTCTTTTTTTATGGCCGAATAATATTCCATATATATATATGTATATGTATATATATATATATATATATATATATATATATATATATATCCCATATTAAGATTCTTTATATATATAAAGAATATATATATTTTTTATCCATTCATTGATCGATGGACACTGGGCTGCTTCCATAATTTGGCTATCGCAAATAATGCTGCAATAAACATAGAGGTGCATATATCCTTTGGAATTAGTATTTTCATATTCTTGGGTAAATACCTAGTAGTGGACATTACTGAATCATATGGCAGCCCTAATTTTAATTTTGTGAGGAACCTCCATACTGTTTTCCACAGTGGCTGCACCAGTTTGCATTCCCACCAACAGTGCGTGAGGGTTCCTTTTCTTCCACATCCTTGCCAACACTTGCTGTTTCTTATGTTTTTGATTTTGGTAATTCTGACAGGTTTGCGGTGATACCTCATGGTAGTTTTGATTTGTATTTTCCTGATGGTGAGTGAAGTTGAGAATCTTTTCATGTTTCTGTTGGCCACGTGTATATCTTTTTTGGAGAGATGTCTGTTCATGTCTTCTGCCCATTTTTAATTGGACTTTTTATTTTTTGGGTGTTGGCAAGTTAGTTTTTTTATACAGCACATGATACAAGCTGCCTAGTCATAAAGTAACATGTCTTGTAAAGACTGCTTGGTCAAAGCTGTAACAGACCGAGGCTTAGAGTTTGGGTCTCCTGATTGAGAATCCTTTGCTCAGTTAGAATAGCTGACTTCCTATTGAAATGGGAACAAAGAAGTCATGTTTCCTTATGTGACTCTCTCATTATTTGTTCTTTTATCTGAGTTGTGCTACAATAGAACTTTCGATCTGCACTAAACTCTGAGTCAGACTAGACTGAAAAATGTGATTAACTTGTTTTCTAAGCCTTCCTGTATAAAACTGAACCACTGGCAGGGAATTAGAAACAGCAAGGGTCACTGCTCCTAAGGCTTTAAGGCTGGTTCTTGTGAATTGGACTAAATGAATTTTTCTTTATTGTTTTGTGATGTGTTCTTACATTGGTAATGGACTCTTAACATGCCTCTATGTGAATGAAAAATTACGTTTTCCATTCACTGCTTTTATAAGGCCTTATTTTTTCTGTTTAACTTCAGACATGAGAAAATTTGCAACTGTAATTAACATACAGTGTATTTGTTTCTTAACATGGCCTTCTGAGAAGTACCTTACCACAAACCTTGACATCACTTCTCATCACTTGTAAGTAACTTGTGATTTAGAGCTTTGTGTTTATAGATGTTTGTGGATATCTGATGTTGGATGTACTATACACTGAGAAATTTTCTCTTAAAAAAATCCACCCACAAAATGTTATTTTCCTTTGTTTTCAGTGAAATTTTATTTCTCCCCATTACATAGCCTTATTCAATCCTTTCTCGTTCTACTTTGGCATGCAGGATCATCTGTAGAAGTGAGAAAGATTCTAGCAAAATTTTAGAAAATGTATCATTGGTTAACATGAATTTAAAATAAGAAAGAATCAGGGAATTGAAACTAAAATATCTCCATTCAGTATATTTCTGTCTCTAGTCAATGGGAGTATCTCCTATCAGTCACGAGAATAGGGTTTTTTTGTCAGTTTATACCCATTCAGCTATCTCCTTGCTTCTAGATATGGAAAGTGATCTCTATTAACATAGCTGCTAGAATTTAAAACTATCCCTCCTCCCCATGACAACAGTGTTCCAAGTGGCTACTTTCCTCCCCAACTTGTTTTTAGCCCCATCATTCCTTTTGCTTACATGTATACCTACTGTCTTTCCCCCCAACTATATGTATATGTATATGTATATGTATATGTATATGTATATGTATATATCTACATATCTATATCTACATATCTCTATATATCTATATTTATATATAGATATATAGATATTTATATCTATATCTATATTTATATATAGGTATATAGATACAGATATAGATATGTAGATATAGATATAGATATGTAGATATATAGGTAGTAGATATATAGAAGATACTGTGTGTGTGTGTGTGTGTGTGTGTGTGTGTGTGTAGAAAAGTTGTTTATTAAGTTGTTCCTAGACTCTCCAGAAGAGTCAGGGCCTGATTCTGAGGTCCATATGCAAGAACAATAATCCAGGGTCATCACCCCATTAAATTTTCTGTGTCTCTAAAGATGGGAACTATTCTAAAGAATAGGATTAGGGAACATCCTATTTATCTATTTTTGTTCCACACCATCTCACACAGTGATTTCCATGTGACAATAGGAATAATCCTATGAAGGAAGGAATATAAGCCGTATTTTATAGGCAAGTTACTAGGCTTAAAAGGCTTAAGGAATTTACTCAGCCCCGCTCAGTCAATGGTAGAGCAGTGTGTGTTTGTTGAAATAAATATATGGGTATGGTTATTTAGAACTGGAATGAATGTAAACTTTTTTGTTTAGATAATATAAACTTTGGGAGATTAGACTCCTGGAGTCACATGCTTCGTCATTCACTTATGGAGGAGGAAGTGCGTTTCTCTAGCCACCAGACAAAACTTCACTTCACTCTAAGCCAAATTTGGATATTACTCACTGTGAATCGAGCACTGTAGCCAGGGGAATGGCATGCACCTATTGGCTTGAGCCTCTGTTAAATTCCTTTATCTGAATTAATAATGACAGGAGCAAAAGGAAACAGGATTCTTCTGATTGGTTTAGGCCAATGTCAGTTTACCTGTGGAACCACCCAGCTTGGAGAATATACATAGAATGGATGCTGGAGAAACAGTCACAAAGCTCAGCAGAGATTGATATTTGGAGCTGCAAAAGGTAGGCTTCATTTTAGATTTTGACTGGTTCTGCCAAACTGTACTCCAAAAAATGCTGTACTGTTTCCCACCAACAGTGTATGAGAAAGTATTTCCTCACACACAGAGCATATTAGATATTACTAATAATTTCCATTTTGACCAGTCTGATGGGTGGAACTCATCTCTTTAGTTTATATTTTCTTGTTTACTACTGAGGTTACACATATTTTTATATAATTATTCTTTTCGTATGTTTATCAGTCATTTGGTTTCCTCCTTCTGTGAATAAAAGATACTAAAGGTCTTATGGGGCGCCTGGGTGGCTCAGTCGGTTAAGCGGCAGACTTCGGCTCAGGTCATGATCTCGCGGTCCGTGAGTTCGAGCCCCGCGTCAGGCTCTGTGCTGACAGCTCAGAGCCTGGAGCCTGTTTCTGATTCTGTGTGTCCTTCTCTCTGACCCTCCCCTGTTCATGCTCTGTCTCTCCCTGTCTCAAAAATAAATAAAACGTTAAAAAATTAAAAAGATCTTAAAAGTCTTAAAAAAAAGGTAGATTGTAGCTTGAGTTTTGGAGATTTTCCTTTGTAAATGTTTTTCCTACCTCCTGAAAACAAAGCCAAATTCCAGATTAAGATCATATAGTTTGGCTCAAGGTATATTTTAGATCAAAATTATTTTGATCTGAGGGGTGCCTGAGTGGCTCAGTTTGTTGAGGGTCTGACTTCTGTTCGGGTCATGATCTTGTGATTCATGAGTTTGAGCCCTGCATCGGGCTTGCTGCTGTCAGCATAAAGCCAGCTTTGGATCCTGTCCCCCTCTCTTTCTGCTCCTACCCCACTCACACTCTCTCTCAAAAATAAATTAAACATAAAAAAATTAAAAAAAAATATTTTGTACCGGGAAATGCAACCCAGCCAGTAGAATGTATTTATTTATTTTTAAACTTTTATTTTAATTCCAGTATAGTTAACATACAGTGTTACATTCATTTCAGGTATAGAATATAGTGATTCATTAATTCCACGTATTACTCATTGCTCATTAAGATAAGTGTACTCTTTTAAAAAAATTTTTTTTAAACTTTTTTTTCATTTTTGAGAGAGAGCATGAGCGGGGGAGGGGCAGAGAGAGAGGGAGACACAGAATCTGAAGGAGGCTTCAGGCTCTGAGCTGTCAGCACAGAGCCCAATGTGGAGCTCAAACTCACCAAAGGTGCGATCATGACCTGAGCTGAAGTTGGAGGCTTAACTGACTAAGCCACCCAGGCGCCCTGATAAGTGTACCCTTAACCCCCTGTATCTATCTATTTCACCCATTTGCCTACCCATCACCCTTCTAGTAACCCTCTGTTGGTTGTCTATTTAAGGGTCTGTTTTTTGGTTTGTCTTTCTCTTTTCCCCCCTTTGTTTTGTTTTTTAAATTCCACATATGAGTGAAATCATATGGTATTTGTGTTTCTCTGACTGGCATATTTTGCTTAGCATTATACTCTCTAGATCCACCCATGTTGTTGCAAATGGCAAGATTTCATTTGTTTTTTTGTGGCTGAATAATATTCCATCGTATATATGTACACCATATCTTCTTCATTCATTTTCCAATGGACACTTAGGTTGCTTCCATAATTTGGCTATTGGAATAATGCTGCAATACACATAGGGGTGCATGTATCCCTTCAAATGCAGATTTTCGTTTTCTTTGGATAAATACCCAGTAGTGGAATTACTGGATCATATGGATCATATGGATTACTGGATCAATTTTTAATTTTTTGAGAAACCTCCATACTGTCTTCCGCAGTACCAGCCAGCAAAATGTACTTTAAAATCACTTGGCTTTTTAAGTAAGGTTGTCAGGTTCCCATTCTTCTCTTGGGTCCTGAGAGAAGTAAGAGATAAGCACTCCTACCTTCCAGGGTAGAGGCTGAAGAAGTCGGTTCTGTTTGGGCAGACAGGAATTATTTCAGGGTAATTATGAAAGTTCTGAGCTCAGGGTTTGCTTGCAGTTGGCTTTAAATCCATTTTGCTAAGATGACATCCTCCCTACTCCGTTGGCTCTGCCCAGGATTGCCCAGTGCTGCCAAGCCATGTTCCAGGAGGTGGCAGTAAAGCCCCACTCACTGTGCTCAAGGCTCACTGTAAGTCTTATCCTGTCCTTTACAAGGGCAAAAATGCTAAATCCGTGATGAACGTTACCTGAGGGGTATTTATCCATTCCTTTTGTCTATGCAAGAAAAGGTCTTCTTTTTCCATTTTTAAGGGCCCAATATTGACGAGTTCTTAATCTATTTGAACGGTAGGTGTGATCCATGGCCATCACATGGTACCGGCAGTGTTGTGGCGCCCTCTGGTGGATGTTGACAATTAAACACTCCAGTACAGTCCCAGGGGTTTATGAAGCACAATGGGAGAAGAGACCAATGCATATGCCTCGGTCTTTGGGACAGTGTCAGCCCTCCCCTGATGTCAGCAGGTGGCTGGTGACTCAGAGGTCAGAAGGCAGAAGCAGTGGCTGGAGGAGGGCTAGGCCGATGGGAGTATAGGGGTGGTAGGGCAGCGCTGTGGACTTTGCCGAAAATCCCGAGTAAAAGAAAAAGAAGTTGGAGAATTATGAAAGTAAATTTGCCTCACAGCGATGAAATGTGAGCAGAAGGGCAAAGGCAGAGTGGCAAGGAGGGCCAACCAGGCCACTTCCAATAGTGCTAATCCAAAGAGGGCTCAGGACATTTTGTGATTCACTGGAAGCATGGTCTTCAAGTGTGGTTTCTGTACAAGCAGCAAAATGTAAGCCAATGCTCACAATGAATGGGATTTGGGGAGTCCACACTGGCTAGTTCTGTTGGCATGCCTCATGGGGAGTTTGCCTGGTACAGCCCCAGACACACTTCCAACCTTGATGTCAGCCAGCTGGTATGTGTAAGTCAGCCGTCAGTACACAAGAACTCGGAATTTGAAATACTGTAGAACATCTTGTTTAGGGGAAATGAGCGACCTATTTTGTGTCTAAAAGGTAAGTCCTTAATGTACTTCTCAACATGTTGATTTGAGGAAAGCACCACCAAGGAAAACTGAAAAGGGACTACAGAAAATGAGAAATGCTTTGCCAACATGGAGAACTTTAAAACAGATTTCAAACACAATTTTATGATCGTATAATGATCATAAATGATCACAATGATCGTATGAAATCTACCTCTGTTTTGAATAAGGGTGGGCATCTAATTCTCCAAGAGAATAAAATTTTGAAATATATTTCTTTTTTTTAATTAATTTTTTTTTATTTTTGAAAGATATTTCTAAAGAAAGTAAAAGGTTTACTATGTACTAAACATGTAATAACCCTTCTGTTTAGAACATGAACCAAAGTGTGTTATTAATTTTGTTGTCAGAAAATCAGTTTCTCCCGACTGGTGAACAGATATTTAAAGACTAACAGTTTGAGGAGGCATCTCAGATGATTAGCCTTCCTAGGAAACCTGTATGTCTTCCCTTGGCCTGGAAGAAAACTTGACAAAGAGGACTGGACTCAGATTTTTTTTTTTTTTTTTAAGTGATAGATGTTGCTAATGAAAGCCTGACGAAATTACAAAATGAGTGAGTGATTATGATTGGCGGATTCTCTATCTCTGGTTGCTATTACGACCAGTTCTCTAACAAATTCCCAAAAGAGAGAGATTTACCTGCACTAAAACGGAGGGATATTCACGTTAAAATTCCTAAAAGAAGGTGGAAAGCATGCATAGGTGGCAGTAACTATTTTTTGAGAGGGATGTATGTATCTCCTCAATAAGTTATTTTTTCTGGGGAAATTTAATTTAATTTGATTTAAGGTGTTATTTTTTATTTTATTTTATTTTTAAAAAATTTTTAGTGCATATTTATTTTTGAGAGAGAGAGAGAGACAGAATGTAAGTGGGGGAGGGGCAGAGAGAGAAGGTGGCACAGAATCCAAAGCCGCCTCCAAGCTCTGAGCTGTCAGCACAGACCTTGGCACGGGCTCCAACTCGTAAACTGCGAGATCATGACCCTAGCTGAAGTCAGTTGCTCAATGGACTGAGCCACCCAGTGCCCCTATTTTATTTTTTAATGCTTATTTATTTCTGAGAGAAAGAGAGAGAGAGGGAGTGTGCATGCATGAGCGGGAGAGGGCCGGAGAGAGAGGAAGAGAGAGAATCTCAAGCAGGCCCCGCCCTGTCAGGGCTTCAATTCACAAACCATGAGATCATGACCTGAGCTGAAATCAAGAGTGCTTAACCAACTGAGCCACCCAGGTGCCCCTTTTCTGGAGAAGATTTTAAAATCCTGAGGTTACCCCTGGTATGTGGAAGCTGATTTGGAATCATCTAGGGTTAAATATCAGGAAGTTTAAAAGTTCACTAACAGGTATATGCTTGGTTTATTTGAGGAACAGTGAGGCAGGTAGTGTGTCCAAGTGGAGTGAAAAAGGAAGAGACAGGTAGGAGATAAGGTCAGAGAGGAAGAGGTTGGGGACCCGGAGTGGGAGTCCAGGTCATGCAGGCCACCGTAAGGACTTGGACATCTGTGTCAGGAGGTTTCAGATGTCATACTTTGTCACGGTCCCTTCTATACAAATCATTGAACCGCTACTGTCCAATTCAGGCTTATCATAAATTTCCCATGTTGAAATTGTAGGAGAGATTTTCTATTTGGCATGCGTGTTAATCTCTTTCTGTGGTTCTTTGGCTAACCAACTGTATGAAGTATAGGGTTATATTTAAGGCTGTTCAGACTACTCCGGTTGAAGTTTGCCTTCGCTGGGAAAGACAAATGCTTATTGCCATATACTAAAAAATATGCAGTCTTCTGCTTACTGTCAGGAGGTGATGTTTCAGTGAAATATTTCTCCAGTGAAATGTTGCTCCCCTGCCATTTATTGAGAGATAATTGACATTGATCATTGTATAAGTTTAAGGTGTACAACATGGTGATTTGACACACATATATTGCGGTATGATTACCACAGTAGTGTTAGCTAACATCTCCATCCTGTCACATGATTACGATCTCTGTTTTTGTGGTGAGAATATTTAAGGTCTACTCTCTTGGCAATTTTCAAGTCTATAATACAGTGTTATTAACTATAATCACCACACTGTATGTTAGATTCCCAGAACATGTTAATCTTATGACTGGAAGTTTATGCTCTTTGACCATCATTTCCCCATTTCCCCACCCCTCAGCCCCTGGTGACCACCACTCTGCTCTCCCTGTCTCGGTGATTGGCTTTTTTAGATTCCACATATAAGTGATATAATACAGTATTTGCCTTTCTTGGTCTGATTTATTATCAGTGAAGTATTACTTTATACAACCTTGGTATCTACCAGAAAATAGAATATTTGAATGCTTGTTCGATAAACAAATCTATAATTATAATTAGCATATATTTACTGATTTCTTTTATACTACAGCATTAAACATATTAAAAAAATTTTAATGTTTGTTTATTTTTGAGAGAGACAGAGCATGGGTTGGGGAGGGGCGAGAGAGGGAGACATAGAATCTGAAGCAGGCTCCAGGCTCTGAGCTGTCAGCACAGAGCCAGATGCAGGGCTCAAACCCATGAACCACAAGATCATGATCTGAGCTGAAGCTGAATGCTTAGCTGACTGAGCCACCCAGTCGCCCCTACAGCATTAAAATTTTTTAACTGATAACTTACATATAGTAAGATACATAAATCTTAAGTATATAGTTTGATGAATTTTTATAAATGCACACACCTGTGTGACCACCATCCAGATCCAGTTATGGAATAATTCTTTCTTTTTTTTTTTTAAAATGTTCATCTATTTTTGAGGGGGGGGGGCAGAGAGAGATGGGGAGAGAGGATCTGAAGCAGGCTCTGCGTTGACAGCAGACAACCCAATGCAGAGCTCATGAACTGTGAGATCATGACCTGAGCTGAAGTTGGATACTTAACCAACTGAGCCACCCAGGTGCCCCCAGTTATGGAATATTTCTAGCTCCTAGCAGCCTCCCTCTTGCCCTTACTCAGCCAACCACCCCTTAAATGTCATCACTATTCTGACCTCTGCCACCATGGATTAGTTTTGCCTGCCCCTGAATTTAATATACATGAAATCTTATTGTATGTATTCTTTTGTATTTGACATCTTTCACTCAACATGAAGTGAGGTTCATTTATGCTGTGATGTGAAGCCGTCATCCACGGTTTTGCCTTACTGTGTGGTATTCCACTGTATGACACAATAACAATTTAGTCATCCTTTCTACTGTTGATGGACTTTGTGTTTCCAGGTAAGAGCTATTTCATGATGACTCAGTGGTTCTATGTGGTGCTGACCCTAGGAAGTGCTGAGGTATATAGAACTGACCGCCCCAGTGCATGGTTTCAGCTGCGCCTACTCGTTTGCACCTCCCATCCTTGATGCCTTTGTTCCTCTGCTGTTCAGAACAAGCCTGGAGGTTCCAGTAGGAACTTGAAAGTTACTTACATTTTATTATACAAATAAGTCAGATATGCTCTGTGCTTAAAAAAGGAAAATGCTGAACCTCTTCCTTCCTTCCTTCCTTCCTTCCTTCCTTCCTTCCTTCCTTCCTTTCTTCCTCCCTCCCTCCCTCCATGGAAGCACCTGAGCATTGTCCCACTGTGTTCTTTAGAATCAAAGCCAGCTTTCTCTAGATTATGCAGCTGTTCTAGGAGTTTGTAGTTCATTGCTTTCAAAATTGGATACCTCGTGTTATGGGCTGAATTTATCCTGACATTCGTATGTTAGAGTGCTAATCCCCAATACGTCAGAGAGTGACTATATTTGGAGATATCCAATCTGACAGATATCCTTATTAAGAAGAGAAAAATTGCACGCACAGGAAAGACACCGGCACACACGTGCACAGAAGAAAGACCCCGTGAAGAGGCAGCATGAGGGCAGCCATCTGCAAGCCAAGGGGAGAGGCCTCAGAGGAAGCCCACCCTCTTGACACCTTGACTTTGCACTTCGAGCTTCCAGAACTGTGAGAAAGTGAATTTGCACTGTTTAAGCGTCCCAGGCTGTGGCATTTTCATTATAGCAGTCCCAGCAAACTAACATTTGATTGGTTTCAAATGATTTTCCAAATGCCATACGGTAACATCTATAAAATAAGTCAGCTCTTTCTTAATTTTTCATGTCTAATCAGGGGCGTAGCAAACCCCAGGGTTTAAATGGGCCACAAACCAATCATTTAGTAGCCAACCCCATGCAGCCTGCATGTCCCTCCTCTCCTGGTTTGGCTGCCCCCTGAATGGTTTGAGATGAAATGGTTTTGAGAAGAAATCATACTCCTTTACCTTCAAATACTTCATCTTATTATGTAAGGATGTTCTCTTACATAATCATCAAATTCAAAAAAATTAACACTGACATAAGGCTATTATGTAACACATGGCCACATTAAAATTTTGCCAGTCATTCCAATACTATTCTTTCTGGTAATCTCTCCCTCTCCTTCCCACCTCCAAGACCACATGTTACATTTAATTATCATGTCTCTTTGATCTCCTTTAACCTTTGCCTACCACGACATCTACATTTTTGAAGATTACACAGCAGGTGTTTTGTAAATGTCCCTCAGTATGGGTTTGTCTGATGATTAGATTCAGGCTATGCCTTTCTAGCATAATCAGAACTTTAGACATGCATAGGCTGTTCATGCCACAAAGCACAAGAGTTATCACACCCTTCCATCGCTTTAAAAGCAACAAAGCCCACTTACATGCTAAGAGGAACACATTTGATACATAAATTCACTTTGAGGTGTTAGTGATGAAAACTATCTCCCTGAGGCAACAAACCTGCTAGGCATCACTGTATTTTTAAAGAAATATTTATTAGACAAAAGGATACAAATTTTTTTTAATCATGATTTTTTAAAAATCATTTAAATCATACGTTTTAAATTACAGGTGTAGGCTACTTTTCATATGGGCAACTCTATGCATGTTCAAGGGGGAGGAATGTTGCAATTATACCCAGAGTTATTCTGGAAAAGGTACCCACTATGAAACACTGCAGAAACAGCCTGCTTTCTATAACAGATGCAGTGACTGAGGCATTGAAGCGGTGATGCTTTAGTTTGTCTTAGTTTTTCTGAGGTTTGTATGTCACCCAGCAAGGTCTCCATGGACTAGATTTCAGAGCAATTGAGTTTGGGATTCCTGTGAGCCATGGAAGACTCTGGAGTGGGGAGTGGGGAGCAGGAAGAGTGCTGTAATAGCGGAGGGGGTCCAGAAAGGGAGGTGAGATTCAAACACAAACATTTACCTGTCTTCAGGTTTGCCCGACTTTGGCCCTTTTCTGATTATGCCCCATGAATCAAAAAGAAAGCAAACGAGACAGCCAGTTTATTACAAAATACAGAGTTTCTTAGGATTTCAAATACAGTTTTTATTTAAGCTCATAATTTTGAAGCAAATATCTGTTCTTATAAGAAAATTTGCTAGGAAGTGAGTGAAGGAATTTTTTTTTCCTTTTTATCTTTTCACATAGCGAAGAAGAACAGTATGATGACTTTCTCTGTCTCTTCCTTTCCCAGGCAACACTCCCAGCAACCTCATGTCTTTATGTTCTTTTTTTTTTCCTTTGTAAAAGCAGTGGCAGCAGCAGCAACTTTTGCACGCACTTCTTGGGAGGAACAGGTGTAAGCCCTTGACCACATATGCAAAAGTTAAGTTCCTATGTTACAGGCAAGGTGAGTGGCACAGACAGGAGGCAGTATTTACAGAATGGCTACAGTAATGCCCAATGAATGCAATCGGTGGGATTTGTTAACTCCTGTTGCACGCTCAGCTTCCTATAGTTGACTCAACTTATGTCTTTGGAGCTCTAGAGTTACAAGAACATCCATGTAAACTTAAAAAAAATTTTTTTTTAAATTTTATTTAAATCCAAGTTAACATATAGTGTAATAATGGTTTCAGGAGTAGAATTTAGTGATTCATTTCTTGGATGCAACACCCAGTGTTCATCCCAATAAGTGCCCTCCTTAATGTCCATCACTCATGTAGCCCATACCCCCACCCAACACCCCTCCAGCAGCCCTCAGTTTGTTCTCTGTATTTAGGAGCCTCTTATGGTTTGCCTCCCTCTCTGTTTTTATCATATTTTTCCTTCTCTTCCCCTATGTTCATCTGCTGTGTTTCTTAAATTCCACATATGAGTGAAATCATCCATGTAAACTTTTAATCAGACTTTGAGTCTGGAACCTTACTGAAAGTTCTAGGGGAAATAAATAATAAGCAATCTAAGCTAGTATCCATATGATGATAAGGTGAGAAACAGTGAGATACTTATCAAACTAATTTGCACTGGTTGCTTAAAAAGTCAACATAAAAGTAACTTTAGATATTACAGTTAAAAAATAGTTTTTTAAGTTAGGTAATTTAGTTTATGATATCTTCAAGGTATTATCTTAGATGCCCCATAACTTTGTTTTGCTTTAATGATTATAATTCTTTTGTCGTTGTCATTAGAAAACTGAGTGGATCCTGAAAGTTCTCATCATAAGAAAAAAAAAATGTAACTTATATGGTAATGGTTATTAACTGGACTTATTGTGATTTTTTGCAATATATACAAATATGGAATCATTACATTGTACATCTGAAACTAATATAATGTCATGTCAATTACACCTCGGTAAAAGATAAATGAATAAGTAGCCACTATCTACACCATGGCCAAACAGAGAATAAAATAAGAATAACATTAAACTTTCAGTTTTCTATAATTTCCTTTACAGTTCACTTTGTAAATGCGCTTCGCTCTGTAAATTTTCCAGTGAGTACAAAGGGTGTCATTAATGTCTTCATTTGGTTTATATCGATTTGTTTAAATGCTTTCACTTTAATTTAGAAGAGAGAGCTGAGTCTCCTGGCATTGCAGTCTGTACAGGAATTCTTGGAACCACCCATTTTAGGATTTTATTTGCATGAATATCTTGAGATCTTAAAAAGTTGGGGATAAGAGTAATGTAGTTATCGCTCCTATCTGGCAAACATGAATATCCTGTAAGCCAATATCGTCCATGCAGACCTGAAGAACAATTTCTAGTCTGTGGTGTTTAAGATACTTCATGTTCAACTCCAATCATTTTAGTTTGGAAAAAGAAAGCAGGAATCTTTTTAATCTCTTTTCAGAGGCATTGGCCTCTTTCACATCAGCATGTTTGGGGCTTCTCTTTTCTCTCTGCTTTCTTCAGAGGAGCTTCCTCTCCACAGTTTTCTTCTGGGGAAGTATCTGTAATGAGGAGTGAGGCGACTGTGTGGCCAAAAGAACGGACGAAACTGAAAACGACGATTGCACTTCCGAGGAAGGAAAGGTCTGTTTGGAAACCTAATGTGGACTCTAGGCCCTTGTGGAAAAAAATGAAAGGGACACTTGGGTGTCCTTGGGATGAGCTGAATCCTCGTCACCGGGTTCCTTATGGTGGGTGGAGGGGTGAGTGTAAAGATCTCGCAGTCTGTAGGGCCTCCATCATCTTGTGAGCCTCTAAGAGGGGTGGCTACTGCTTTTTGTCCTGTGGGGAGAAAGGTGCAAGTCAGCAAAAAGGCCTGATAACAGAAGCAGAAGGGAGATACTTTAGATGGCAGTAAGGCAGAAAGATTGGGAGAGAGAAATAGAGAAGTCTCAAAACAAGTTTGAAAAAACTGCCACGGTCCAACAGAATGAAACATGAACACACCTCATGACCCAGCAGTCCTACTCTGAGGAATTTATCCAAGAGAAATGAATGCATATGTCTTCAAAAGACTACTTCACGAATGTTCATAGCAGCCTTGTTCATATTCATATTATTATTTTTTAAGTAGGCTCCATGCCCGACACGGGGCTTGAACTCAGGACTTTGGGATTGAGAGTCAGATGCTCTTCCCATTGAGGCTTTCGGCTGCCCACCCCCACCCTTCTTAAGCCTTATTCATATTAGCTCTTAAGCTTGGAAACAGTATAAGTGTCCATCAATAGGAGAAAGGTTAAACAAACCGTGTATATACAATGAAAAGGGGGCAACAAACAAAGGAAGACTTACTAATATGACAACATAGAGGCATCCCACAGATATTATATTGAGCAAAAGGAGCTAGACACAAAAGAGTGCATACTGTAAGATTCCACTTATATAAAGTTCAAGAACAAGGAAAACCCATCTATGGTTACAAAAAATTCTTAAGTAATTAATTTAGGGTTAGGGTAGGTGTTATTTTGTGGAAAAAGAATTCTTTATTTTTTATTTTTATCTTTTTTTAAGGTAGAATTCTTTAGATCTTGTTTCAGGTGGTTGTTATATGGGTATGGAGACACACACACACATTTATATTTACACATACATACATGTACACACATGTTTATATACATACAGACATACATATATGTGTATATGTAAAATGTGATTAGTCTGTACCTCTAAGATTTGTATATTTTATTGTTCATAAGTTATAACCAAATAATGAAAGTTCAGGGGTGCCTGGGTGGCTCAGTTGGTTAAGCATCCGACTTTGGCTCAGGTCATGATCTCACAGTCTGTGAGTTCGAGCCCCACATCAGGCTCTGTGCTGACAGCTCAGAGCCTGGAGCCTGTTTCAGATTCTGTGTCTCCCTCTCTCTGATCCTCCCCCATTCATGCTCTGTCTCTCTCTGTCTCAAAAATAAACACTAAAAAAAATTAAAAAAAAAAGAAAATTCAGTGGAGGAAAAGAATTAATGTTAAGAAAATAAGAATAACTGCCCCTCCCTATGAAGGCTATTCATCCAAGGGGTCTGCTTCACTTCCCCTAGCACTGAAATCATTCCCTAAAGAGGGAAGTGGGGGTGGGGGGGTGGGGGTGGGCATCTACACACAGGAGGGGAGCAAGTACTAAAAACCAGGATGAAATTAGTTTCTGAGAAGAAATTTGGGTCAAGCTCAAGTGTCAAGGTCTTCTCTATAGAGAACACTCTTCTCTGTATCATCCAATGGAATTGGCTATGAAAAAGTAAGCCCTTCAGAAAATTATTCTTTCACGTTTTTACAAACTTACCAACACAGGCCTGGAAGGGGATGCTATATGTAAATGATGGAAAAACAAATTCCCCACAGAAAGTTGAAAGTACTGAGGCACTTGAAAGAACTGGATTCCCCTCCCCTTTAGAACAACTGAATTCAGATTTCTTGGTTGTGTAGGACATACCTATTTCCTGCTTGTGTTTATAGCCCCTTCTGGAGATTCTGCTTTACCCACAACCCCTGGAAAGGTCAGTCCTACGTATCTTTGACTATGGCTGTTTGGCCTGCTGATAGACACTCACCTCATTCATTGGTTGGTCAGTGACCAATCAGATTCTCATTTAAGGATTTCAACAAAGAGACACAGTGGAAGATGTTAGTGGAAGGTGTAGGGCAGGGACTGGAGTGTTAGGTTTTGTTTGGCCAGTTGAATGATGAGTAAGCAGAGAAGCCAGTCTTTCCATAGATGCCATAAAATGGTAAGGCCTTTCAGAGAAAGAGAGACAAGCGACCATGTGGTAACAGAGTGGTGGTAAGAGTAGCCTTGGTTCTTGACTCTTTAGGGCTGATCCCTCTGAAGCCTGGCTGTGCACAAGGGTCTTAGAAATATCCTTATAATAATCACTCCACCTACTCTTTAAAAAAATTTTTTTTAATGTTTATTTTTGACAGAGAGAGGCAAAGCATGAGCAGGGGAGGGGCAGAGGGAGAGGGAGACACAGAACCCGAAGCAGGCTCCAGGCTCTGAGCTGTCAGCACAGAGCCCGACCTGGGACTCAAACTCACCAGGTGTGAGATCATAACCTGAGCTGAAGTCAACTGACTGAGCCACCGAGGTGCCTCCTTTTTAAAATTTATTTATTTTGAGAGAGAGGGAGGCAGAGTGTGTGTGTGTGTGTGTGTGTGTGTGTGCGCTTGTGGGAGGGGCAGAGAGGGAAAGACAGAGAGAGAGAGAGAGATTCCTAAGCAGAGCTTGATCTCATGATGGTTAGCTCATGACCTGAGCCAAAAATCAAGAGGCAGAAGCTCAACCGACTGAGCCACTGAGGTGCCCCTACTTTATTCTCTTCTTAAGCTGGCTTGAGTGGGTGTCTGTTCCTGAACTGTTGTAACATGAAAGCTTTCTGCAGAGAATCCAGTCAGTGTGGAGAAGCTAGCTTTCTTCTTCTTTCTTCTACTTCTCCATCTCTTTCTCCTTCTTGTTCTTCTCCTTCTCCTTCTTCTCCTCCCCCTCCTCCTCCTCCCCTCCTCCTCTTCTCCGTCCTCCTCCTCCTCCTTCTTCTTCCTTCTTCCTTCTTCCTTCTTTAAATATTTATTTTAGGGGCATCTGGGTGGCTCAGTTGGTTAAGCCCCTGACTAGCTCAGCTCATGATCTCCCAGTTCATGGGCTTGAGCCCTGCATCAGGCTCTGTGCTGACAGCTCAGAGCCTGGAGCCTGCTTCAGATTCTGTGTCTCCCTCTCACTCTCCCTTTGCTCTGCTTGAGCTCTGTCTCTATCTCAAAAATAAAGATAAAAAATTTTTTAAAATAATATTTATTTTATTTTTGAGAGAGAGAGAGAGAGAGAGAGAGAGAGAGAATGCATGCATGTGAGCCAGGGAGAAGGGCAGAGGGAGAGAGAGACAGAATCTTAAGCATGACCCTGGGATCATGACCTGAGCTGAAATCAAGAGTCAGACACTCAACCAACTGAGCCACCCAGGTACCAGAAACTAACTTTCTTCTTAAACTCCATCTTGACATTTTGTTATTAGATCAGACTTAGCTAGGCCTGAGCTCTGCCTCTCAGTACACTGTATTCCAGCCATTAACAACAAATCAACCACCTACCCCTGTGCTCATCTCATTTCTCAAACCTGAGGCTATTCAACCAAATCTTCCTGCTGACTCTGGGGTGTTAGAGCCTGCTAGGTAGCTTTTCTCTGATTCTGGGATGTCCAGCAGTGTTCACTGCTCTCTCCTGGGGATTTCCAAGAGCTCTGTATCAAGATACAAGCTTGTCCTAGTAACCAGCCCAAGAATGTGGGCAGGGCCACGTAAAACCATATTCTTCCAGCAAACTAGACACGTGATGACTATTGCAGGGCACTGGTTGACTAGCACAAGGGCTCTAAAATGTGGGAACCAGAGGGATTGATTTGGGAAACTGTACAGGTTAAGGCCACACATTTGGGTGAGGACATTGATGCCATTCATGGTCTCCAACTTTGGCTGAGTTAACACTGCTCACCAATTCTTTTGTTTCTCCTTGTTCTGCTCCATTCCCACTGGCTTCTGAATCTTTGACACTCTTCTCAAAGCCCCTTCAAAATTCTCATTCTTTGTCACTCATTTGAAGAATTTTCTTCAAAAGTCTCTCTACCTTTGTAAGTAGACTACTTAGCTGCATATTTCAGAAAGAAAACTTCAGTGATCTGCCATGAACTTCTTTGGTTCTTGTCTCTCTCACTTCAGAGAGATATCTACACAGTCATCTACATGCGCCCCCTATGGCCCCCCATATTTAATCTACTAGAACCTGACTGTGCTTTCTCTACTCAAGAAAACCTACTTTGGCAAAAATCATTACCAGTCCTGGGCTTTTAACAAACTGGTTCCAGGTACCCAAGCACCATTTCCTGTCCTCTTTGCCTGGCTTACTCCTACGCATATTTCATGCTTCATTTCCTCAGTGAGGTCTTTCGTACCCTGAGGCTGGCTTAAAGCCCTTGGCGCTATGCTTCCATACCACTCTGGGAGTCCACTTTCAGAATACTCATCAGTCATGTGATTACTATTCAGTGGTTGTATTTCTCCACTGGAACATCCACATGACCACACTGTAGACCACATCTCCTTAGCCCTGCCACAGTGCCTGCAGTGGAATTGAATTGATTGAGAGAAATCTGTTTCTATAATTGCCAAAGTTACCATCTCCCCACCTCTCAGAGATGATGCGATCATTATAAATAGATGGTTTTCAATATTTAACACACAGACATGCCCTCAAAGGCACTGAATGTCAAAGATGAGAGCCCTTCTGTGACATTAATCAGACCAAAGTAGGTCAAATATTTGAATACAGATTGAGAGGTGCCTGGGTGGCTCAGTCGGTTAAGCGTCTGAGGTTTAGACTCAGGTCATGATCTCACAGTTCTGGGTTCAAGTCCCGCATGGGGCTCTGTGCTGATAGCACAGAGCCTGCTTGGGATACTCTGTCTCCCTCTCTCTTTGTCCCTCCCCCACTCTCTCTCTCTCTAAAAGATAAATTAATAAACATTATAAAAATAAATATAGATTAAAAACATTTATAAGACAGAAGATGATAGTGTTTAAAGCATAGACTCTAGAACCAGGATCGCTGAGCTCTGCCACTTAATAACTGTGTGACCATTGACAGGTTCCTTAACTTTTCTGAGTCTCCTTTTCCTTATTTGTAAAATGGAAAAAAAAAATACTACCTACCTCGTTGGCTTGTTGCGTTATCTGAATTAAGACACGTAAAGTGTCCAGAACATGTCTTATACACAGTATGCACTTAGTAGGCATTAGCTACTGTTATTATTAATCTTGAATGTTGTGGAAGAAAGATTCTATCAGCACAAAGGCCCATTTTCTTGGGCCTATCTGGTTCCACTTTAGGTATAAAATATGTGTGCTACTGATAGGACTAAAGGGTACAGATGCTATTAGAACGGGACCTTGATGAAAACAGAGATTCTGTTGGTCATGGCTCTGTCCTTAGCACCTACAATATACCTGGCTTAGAGGGGGGTCCAGTACATAGTCAATAAATTGAATGAATGGTCAGGCAGATGTTGAGGGGTTTTCTCTGTAGATTTTATGAAGCTCATGAGTATTTAATTTCAGTCCCAGAAAATTTGCAATAACTTACATTTAAAATTAGACTATAATAAAAAATCAAGCCAAAGTATCACTTGAAGTTTGGATATCAATTTTGAGCGGGTTTATTATAGTCTAGACATGAAATTCATAGCATATCAACAACTAGTACTTTTTTTTTTTTTTAAGTAAGGATGAGAAGTCCCTTTTCTTTAAAAAAAGAAAAAAAACCCCAACAGAACAATTACCTGTAGTCTGTGGTTATTTGGGCAGACGATAGCTGGTTTGTAATGAACTGTACTGATTTTTAAGAGAAGTAAACTCATACATAATGTTTAAGTATGCAGTTCTCCCCTTATAAGGTCCATGGAGTCATAGAAAATTCTCACGTGCTTTCAGAGTTGAACCAGAAAGGAATAGAAGTTCTGTGATGAATTTACTCACGACAACTGCAACTCAGGTCATTTTGTAGACTCACAGAATGACTGGCTCTTTTGGTCAAATCTCTAAGCCTACAGGGAAAGAATTTGGAGCCCAGAAAGTGTCCCAAAGGCCTCTTTCAATTCTGTGCTATAAAGCCAGTCATTTCCACTGTGTGCAGTTACTGTGTTAGGTGTTCTGGCCAACTCGGAGATAATAAAGACACGGGCCTGCACTTGGGAAGTGCTACGAATACATGGGTCTATACTACAGAGCAGAAAGAGGCACGTGTCACGGATGATGTACAAATTGCTATAATTCCGAGATGTCAGAGAGAGAGATAGCAATTTTTAAATTATGTGTTTCTTTTGTTTTAAGTTTATTTATTTTTGAGAGAGAGAGAGAGAGCGCACGCACATGCATGCCAGCAGGGGAGGGGGAAAGACAGAAAGACAGAGAGACAGAATCCCAAGCAGGTTCTGCGCTGTCCGCACAGAACCCGACATGGGGCTCAACCTCATGAACCAGGAGATCATGACCTGAGCTGAAACCAAGAGTGGGACACTTAACCTATTGAGCCACCCCGGCGCCCCTTTCAATTATGTACCTTAAAAAAAATCTTTGCGGAGCAATCCTGTAGCTGCATTTAAATGTCATCAGGTGAAGCAGAATTGCAATAAACAGGGGAGGGCAGGGTGAGTTTGGACACCCACACACGACCAGACACGGCACAGATAGGCGAGTGACGAGCTGGAACCAGGGCTGCATGGATAGAGCGAAGCTACATTTGAAGGAGTTTCGATGCCAGCCTGAGGGACAGTGGGGAAGCATGAGCCAAATTCAGAAGTCATATCTCACATTTTAATTGGTGTTTTTTCAGATGTGGATACACCTATGACCTCATTATAGCTTGTTCAGCTATGTATTTACAAAGTTTCCTGAAGAGTGGTTCACTTTCTGGAAAGAAGATGTCAGGTAGGTGGCTGGTTGTGTTTTACGATGTCTGCTTTAGATGTCACGTTCAGCAGGTGGTGCTTGGGGGTCTGGTTTTGGGAACGGGGCAGGTGTCATTTGTAATATCTCCTCCTCTTCTGATTGCCAGAGTTCATGCAGAGGTTGGGCAAAGTGACCTCTGGTGGTCTCGCCCCCAGCCTCCGGGTCTCTGCCCCTCTCCTCTGTATGTGAGCTTTGGGGGAGGGGAGATGACTAGGGTCTGGCTGAGCCCCTGCAGAGACCCCAGGGTAGTTGGTTTGATCCTGGGTCTCACCTCCCTGAACAGTATCTAGTGCTGGAACGAAGGTGACTTGTGAAAGAAACAACATTAGACCCAGATCCCCCAGCATCTCTTTCTCTCCTTTCCCTTTCTCCCCTCTTCCCTAGCCTTTTCTCTCTTTCCTCCAGGGGTGTGCAAACCAATTTTAAAGCTCAGGCCGCCCGGGAAACATTGTGATGGGGGAAAGGAAAGAGAATAGGAGCAGTGGAGAAGCAGAATGTAATATAATCCTAGAGAAAGCTATGTTCACTTCGGTAGCCCCAAGACGCAGCTGCCTAGATGTGATTAATTAAAGCAATTAACAAACAGAGATTAAACAGCCACCATGTGCAAATTACTGTGCTGCTGGGGATAGCAAGAGGTGGACCCTGCCGTAATTCAGGGTGGAAACTGTTAGCTTTACAATAATAACAACTGGTATTGGATAGTGTTTTGAGCTGGAAGAGCTTTTCTTGCAAGATAGCTCATTTTGTCCTTATAACCCCCAAAATAATTATTAATACTGTCACCTCACATATGAGGAGACTGATGTGAGAAAGGTTAAGTATGTCTGAAGTCACATAATTAGGGCTGAGACGAGGACTAAGGTCTTCAGATGACAAAATTTAGCTTCTTTCTCCTCAACCACACAGGCTGATGGAAGCTGACAAAATTATGTCCGGTTCATGGATATATATAGTTGTCTTTTCACACAAGTTATTAATTAGGGACCCACAGTAGAATAAGAGCCAAAGCCTTACCTTCTGCCACGGTTACCACCACCCAGCAGACCAATAGCCAGCAGGCGAAGCGGAGTTGGTGAGCCATGGCTTTCCACCCTGAGCAGTCACTGCTCCGAGCCCAAGTTGCTTTAAAGGGGAGCCGGTGAGTCACCGGCAGCCTGATTCAGGTAATTTGCATTTGCTCAGTGGACCACAGGAATCAGGGCCTGCGGTATGAGGGTAAGAAATCAGCAAGGAAATACCAGACAGTGTTTATCAACCAGAAGTTTCTTGGAATGACAGCCAAACGGCATTCATCTATCCTTTGGAGTCAGATTGTGGACAACCACACCCTCACTACCCTTTTAATTCCCTCCAATCTTCTCTGCCCGTAGTGCCCTCTGTTTACTTGTTCTATGGGTCTCCCTGGGCAAGAGAAAGAATCTGTTTAGGGAATACTCAACAGTGCTTCCCTCTGTGTGGTTGACTTACTTTAAAAAGCCAAGAAGGATGGGGAGGGCATTGTCCAAAGTCTTCCTGACCCAGGTGGTTTGAAGAGGCTGTTCACAGGCCTTGGGTCAGAGATTACGGCTTTTTCTTCTCTTCTCTGCTTTTGTCCAGGAGCCAAAGGCAGCAGCGTCACAAAACTATCTTCTCTAGTAGCCATCACGGTCGCTGTCCACACAAACATGGCTATTTTTTTTTTAATTTAATGTTTATTTATTTTGTGTGAGAGAAACAGCGTGAGCAGGGGAGGGGCAGAGAGAGAGGGAGACACAGAATGTGAAGCAGGCTCCAGGCTCTGAGCTGTCAGCACAGAGCCTGACGCCGGGCTCAAACTCACAAACCGTGAGATCATGACCTGAGCCAAAGTCGGATGCTTAACTGACCGAGCCACCCAGGTGCCCTCAAACGTGGCCATTTGGTAGATGAACTCAGTGAGTTGTGTTTCCAGGGCTCCTTCTGATTCATCATATTGTCCCTATGATGGACATGGTGTGCCTGGTTTGTTTCCTGAGAGAATTCGGTTTGTCTAGGAGAGATGGGAGGGGATGGCCACCATGAAAAAGAGCATGGATCTTGAATTGGGAAAACTGGCTTCAATCTTGATACCTTCTCTTCCTGTCTAGGTGACTCCCTGAGACTCGGAGGCGTCTCTTGTGTAAAATGGGCCTTGTCGTATTTCCCTCGGAGTGGTGATGGATATAGAAGGGGTAACTGACCTGAAGCCCCAACCACAAGGCCTGGCCCATGAAAGGGAGTGGTTAGGGTTGTCAGTGAATTATAATGACTCCAGTTGTTAACTTGTTCTCTTAGGAGCTAATAGTTGTCTACTCATTCAGTCACTCCACAGGCCTCCACTTTGAGAACATTTTCCTGGGCATTGCAGAAAGAACAAAACAGAGCACAGTCCCTGGCTTCCAAGGGCTAACAATGTATTGGGGGAGACCATGCAAGCTGAGGACCAAACTGAAGAAGAATGCAAATACTCACAAACTAGAAAATGGCAGATTCCACAGGCCTGATGAGGATCCTAGGCAAAATTCTAGGACAGATGATTAAACGGACAATTTGTCAGCAGTTTGGAAAGGAAGCAGGGATCATGGAGAACAAGGCATTACCCACTGATTGGGCAGCTCTCTGTTGGTCATGTATCATGTGCCACACACTGGTCTAGGTGCTGGGACTAAAACTTAGGGTTCTGCTCTCATGGAGCTTATAGTCGTGCAAGGACATTAAATACTAAGAATAACAATAAAGGGTCTTGAGTATCAAGAGAGAGGAGTACTGGAGGCAGAGAAATCTGTAATTTTATGTCACTGGGTGAGGTATTACATATACTGATGAGAGACTGAAGCAGAAAAATGTTCACCTTTAGCCCAGAAGGCTGACTGACAGCCTGCATTGTTCTGATAAGGATCAAATACATGCCCTCTGCTACAGTCTTAAAGGGTCTCATGACTGCTTGTACATCTCACTGATAGTTAATATCGAGCTGAAGGATAAGCACCAGAGAAATCTTGTGAAAGTAGTTTTACGTGTAGAAATTTGAAGAAGACATTTATGATCTAATACTCCCTGCACGTCCCCTCCCCCTTGAGCACTAAGCAGCAGAAAGTGTAGCACTTTTGGCCCATGGGTCCTATCCCCGTGCTGTAATAAAAGTACCTTTCTGGCTCTTTCCATAATTTGGCTATTGTTGAAAGCGATGAGAAAGAATAAAATCCTGCTATTTGCAGCAACGTGGATGGAACTGGAGGGTATTATGCTAAGTGAAATAAGTCAGTGAGAAAAAGACAGATACCATATGTTTTCACTCATATGTGGATCCTGAGAAACTTAACAGTAGACCATGGGGGAGGGGAAGGGGGGAAAAAGAGTTACAGAGAGGAAGGGAGGCAAACCATAAGAGACTCTTAAATACTGAGAACAAACTGAGGGTTGATGGGGGGTGGGGGAGGGGAAGTGGGTGATGGGCATTGAGGAGGGCACCTGCTGGGATGAGCACTGGGTGTTGTATGGAAGCCAATTTGACAATAAATTATATTAAAAATAAATTAAATAAATAATAAACATAAATAAATAAATAAAAGTACATTTTTACACCAAAAACAGCTCAAGAAATTTTTCTTGACCATTCAGTTGCGGCCCCACATGATATACTACTTTGCCCCCTGCATTGAAAACACATTGACATGCCAATAAAATTCGATCCATGTAATCTCTAACTACTGCCCAATGTTCCTCTTTGTGGATTTACTGTAAATTATTGAAGCAAACTTTTAGTTGATGGAAGTTTGTATCATTTTTTCTGATCCTCTTTGTTTTCTCTATTGGATTTCTGACAAGCCTTCAGTTTAAATGTTGATGAAATTGGGCGCCTGGGTGGCTCAGTCGGTTAAGCGTCCGACTTCGGCTCAGGTCATGATCTCGCGGTCCGTGAGTTCAAGCCCCGCGTCAGGCTCTGTGCTGATGGCTCAGAGCCTGGAGCCTGTTTCAGATTCTGTGTCTCCCTCTCTCTCTGACCCTCCCCCGTTCATGCTGTGTCTCTCTCTGTCTCAAAAATAAAATAAACGTTAAAAAAAAAAATAAATGTTGATGAAATAAATAACAAAAGCCAAATGGTGTAATTGTTTTTTCTGTTTGCATCTATTGTCCTGAAATTTATAAAATAAAGGAATGAAGCTTCCAAAGGAGGAAAACGATTTTTTCAAGTATGTTAATAAACAAAACTTTGCTCTGTTGATGATATAAAACAAAATGAAAGAGACGGGGTGTGAGAGAAGAAGCCAAAATGTAAATTTGTCTATGAGACAATCAACTGGTGTCTCAGGTAGTGCTCTACACTATAGATTACTCTTCCCTTTGGATGGGTTTCCTGCCCACCAGGAACACCCTGCGGAGAGGTTGACATAAGCTTTCGACTCTGCCCCTCTCTCTTCGAGAAGACATTCATTCTGACTGCACGGAACCTAACCACCAGACCCCAAATTTCTTTTATTATTTTTCTGGGAGACTCAAAAAATACTCATGCAAATGGGGCTAAGCTCCCCGCATAGGTCTGCCCTGGGGGTAGCGGATCAGATTCCCTGATGTTCCTTTGAAAGTGTAAACCCATGTGTAGAGGAAACAGGCAAAGAAGGGGAATGGTACCTGCTAGCACCGGTGGCAAATACGACTAAAAACCAAAAAAACTCAGGATGTATAAGGTGAAAATATTCTGAGACAGTAACCTGCAAGGGAAGCCGCACATGATGATGTTGATACGGAAACTGAAGATCAGCTGAAAGCAAACATGGGAAGTGAGCATTATCTGTCCTTAGAGCCTCCATGCCAGTGGGCTCGGCACGCAGGCCTGGCACTTCCTTTCCACCTTGTAGGCTTTATCTCACATAGTCATCATGTCCGAGTTTTGTGACAGCTATTGTCTTTTCAATCCCCTCTCATTCTAAGATCAAGAAAATGTTCTTAAAAAGAAACTCTAATTATATCACTTTCTAAAGATCCTTTGATGATACTCCATTGCCTAAAAAACAAAACCCAAATTCCGTAGGTGAATATTCAAAATTGTATTACTGATCTGTTTTGATCAATGGTTTTATTCCATCTCCCATCAATCTCTAGCTTAGATCCCAACCCCAGGCATAGCTCTCTGCTTCTAACTCTCAACTTTGTCTTGCTCTTCCAAGGAAGGAAGGAATGCAAATATCTGTATGGGGTCAGTGGTTCTCAACCGGAGGGGATTTTGCTCCCCCCCTCTCCCAGAGGACATTTGGCAATGTTTAGAGACGTTTTTTGTTGTCACAGTCCCCCACAGTGAAGTCATCTCTGGCCCCAAATGCTGTTAAAAAAAAATAACGTTTAGAGCAACCTCGTGTGAAGTGTGTTGATCATTTCTTCGAGCCTTTAGGAATTTGCTAAAAAGGAGGAACAAGTTTCGGGATAAAGAGAACACTGGAATGGAAACATAGATGTACTAAGAGGAAGACTTTTTTGTCCCCACTGGGTGATCAAATCAGTTGCAAAATCAGTCGCACTCTTGCCAAGCTGCAAAGCCAATTTTCTCCCTTAGGTCAAAGCGAATTGGAGAACTAGAAATGAGTATATTCACAAGAAGCCAGGTAACACCTTCTGCTTGATACAACTAAGATGGGTCATCCTAAAACACAGGTAGCTGAAGTAGGGTTGAAAGGTATGGGCTCTGCCTTTCCTCACCAGTTTACTTTTTCAAGCTTTTCTGCACCCAATACTAAAATAGACATGCTTTAATGGAGACCTAGGAGGATGGGGCAAGCCTCCAGTCCTGTTGCTTAAAGACTAAAACTACCGGGGGGCGCCTGGGTGGCGCAGTCGGTTAAGCGTCCGACTTCAGCCAGGTCACGATCTCGCGGTCTGTGAGTTCGAGCCCCGTGTCGGGCTCCGGGCTGATGGCTCGGAGCCTGGAGCCTGTTTCCGATTCTGTGTCTCCCTCTCTCTCTGCCCCTCCCCCGTTCATGCTCTGTCTCTCTCTGTCCCAAAAATAAATAAATTAAAAAAAAAAAAAAAAAAAAAGACTAAAACTACCGGGTCAGGAGGCCACATTAAGGACCTTAACAAGATCTCTGATAGTGCCAACAGCTGACAGATCAAAAGGAACAGAATTTTTAAAAATCTCATTGAATTCTTATTTGACAGAAAATTCTACCTTACTTCTTCATTGGTGATGTATGGAGTTACTGTCTTGCCATATCTTATTTATTTGTATGATATATGTATATATATATATATATATATATATATTGAGGGGAATCAAGTGTTCAACAACACATAAAATCAGTGAAGCTGTTGTGAGGTTAGATTAACTTGCAAAAAATCTTTATTTACCTTAAAAAAGGAAATATTTCTTTCTTTTTTTTTTTTTAGAGGGGGTAGGGAGTGGAGAAGGGTAGAGGGTGAGAGAGAGAGAGAGAGAGAGAGAGAGAGAATCTTAAAGAGGCTCCACGTCTAGTGCAGAGCCTTACCTGGGGCTTGATCTCATGACCCTGAGGTCATGACCTGAGGCGAAATCAAGAGTTGGATGTTCAGCCGACTGAGCCACCCAGGGACCCCCAAAAAGGAAATATTTCTGAAGCTTATTTCAAACGCAGTAATTTTAGTGATAATCTTCGCCATCATATACTTTAAAAATCCACAGATGATCACTTTCTCATTTAGTTGAAGGCTAATCAGTGAGATTCTGATGTCCACATTCTCAATGTCAAGAAAGCTATTATGGCTTTGGGTCACTCTTGTTGATGCACCCAGGTATGTTTTTTCACTTAAATCTTTACTAGTTTCTCCCTCCATGGTAACTTCACACACTGCACGTGGGCACATTCCTTCACCACCTTGTAAGAATTATCAACCTTGTCCTTTTGTTCTTTTTCCTGAGGTTAATTACAGGGACCAGGGATGGGATGCAGGTTGATAATGTCTGTCTTGCCGAACCGGTATCAGATGTGAGGTCAACAGGTAAGGAACTAGGACCCCTGGATGGTGCCAGGACGCCGAGGACAGTGTGTTACCTGGAGAAGTTTCAAGCCTCCTAGAGAAGTTTCGAGGCCCATCCAGTTCCTGCCCTAACCCCCACATAATTTGCTAATCATACATAAACTGTTCCTAAGCTTAACAGGGCAAGGCAGACTTGGGACTGATTTCCTGACTGCTGGTTGGGCTGCCCTTCTGATAATAAAGCTTTCTGTGAATTAAACCTGGTGATTCAGAGATTGACTCACTGCACTTTGGGAACATGAATTGGATTTCAGGGTTCTGTAACACACTGAGTTAAGGAGAAGGGCCCACGTAGCTGGTTTGTGTTAGGTGGTTTTGTTTGTTGTTTGTTTGTTTGTTTGTTTCCTATAACTTTATGAGGAGGTGATGTAGGACTCAAGAGGAGTTATATTTCTTTCTCAAAGACTCAAAGATACCAAGTGGTAAGGTTGAGATTCGGAACAGGAACTCTCCTGACTTCAAAATTCTGTCAAAATTCAGTGCAAAGGCCCTGAGACAGAGGTAGGCATGGCATGTAATATACAACCGCAAGGAGGCCGTTGTAGCTGGGATAGACTAGGGGATGAGCTCAAGGAGTGATGGAGCCAGATCATTTCCCTGAGGGAAATGGGAAGTCACTGGAAGATTGTGCATAGAGGTATGACATGACCTTACTTATATTTGAAAGGATAACTCTGGCCACTGCCTGGAGGAGAGACTATTGGGGGGGCAATGGAGAACTAAATAGAAGTGTAGGAGGGAGATGATGGTGACACAGATTGGGGTGGCAGCAGTGGAGACGAACAAAATAAGGAGATTCTGGACATATTTTGAAGGTGGACTTGACAGGATTTCCTGTTGGGAGAGGAAGGGTTGGAAGGAGGTTGTGAGAGACACCAGAGTCCTAGGTAACACCCTAGTTTTGGTCTGAGCATTTGACGGCTGAGGTTGGGTGTGATCAGGTGGTGAGACTGTAATTGCATTGTACAAAGTTATTATAATATTGCTTCCTCCATAATGAAAAAAATCAGGTGAATAAAAAGCACGTTTGTACTTTAGCGAGTACCTAACGTAAGACAAGTTATAGCGTGTGGAGTGGCACCTTGAAGCTGCAGGACTGGAGAAGTGAGATCTTCAGGTTTGGGTACTAAGAGGGATCTGCCTTGCGGCCTGACTGGCCGTGTGTCCAAAGCAGCTGTGCTCAAGGAGGAGAGAAAGGACAGGGTGGGCAGATGAGCGAGCCGCCGTTTCTCTTCCTGTGTGGGGTCTGGCTTCTCCGGCTGCCCTGTCTTACCACGGGTAACCCCCCACACTGAAATTGTGCTTTGTATCTGTCCTCTCTCTCTCTGTTTTTCTCTGGACTTTGAGAACCTTGATGGCAAGAACTTGGTCTTTTTTTTTTTTTTTTAATTGTGATAAAATAGACAACATAAAAATGACCATTTTAACCATTTTCAAAACGTGTATTTATTCATTTTGAGAGAGGGAGAGAGCGAGCCGGGGAAGGGCAGAAAGAGAGGGTTCCAAGCAGGCTCCGTACCCCCAGTGCAGAGACTGGTGCGGGGCTTGAGCTCATGAACCGTGAGATTATGACCTGAGTTGAAATCAAGAGTCGGAGGCTTACCCGACTGGGCCACCCAGGTGCTCCAGCATTTTAACCGTTTTTAGGTATGCAGAAGAACTGAGCCTTGATTAAATTTGGAGCCACAGTGCCTGTGTATAGTGAGCACTCAGTAAACTATTTTGGAATACACCACAGACAGACGTCTGGGGAGAAGGGCCTCTGCTTGTGTACCGGGGTTCATGCACCTTGTTGTCTGGCAAGTCCCTGTCGGGTGAGGGCGGGAGGGTGGCTTTGTCCAGGGTCTCGAGCTGTCTGCCATGGCCTGCTTTTTGGATCTGAGCTCAGGGGAATTTAATCTCCTTTTTCCTCCCACTCGCACCCTGAGAGGTGGTGGTACTTTTATGTGTCAACCTGGCTAGGACATGGTGTCCGGCTGTTTGCTCAAATAACGACCATTCTGTGAGGATGGTTGTGGATGACATTGACATTTAAATGGATGCATTTTGAGTAAAGCAGATTGCCCCGCTGCTGTGAATGAGCCTCACGCAAACGGTGGAGGCCTGCGCAAAAGACTGACCGCCCCTGAGCAAGAGCAAGAGGGAGTCTTGCAGCAGATGGCCTTGGGACTTAGACGGCAGCATCGGCTCTTTCCCTAGGTCAGCCTGGCAGTCCGCCCTGCAGAATTTGGGCTTGCCTCCATGATTACGTGTGCCAGCTCCTCAAAAGAAACCTTCCCCTCTATACAAACACACCCATATTCTCTCTCTCTTTCACTGTCATGTGTATACATGCTGCCCCGTCAGGGTGAGGGGTCAAGCCCACAGGAGGAGACTGACATCGAACGCTCTTACAAAGAACCTTGGTGTTTGTGGATAATGAAAGGCCGAGCCAAGTGCTCCTTGAGCAGAGATGTGTGGCATGACTTTAGGAACTTGTGGCTGGTCTGTGAGTGTCGCACTGCTTCTAACTCGGGTACTTCAGAGAGATGCCCATGAGGAGAGCAGCCCCTTCCTGGCTCAGGACAGCCTTTCTTTTAACTGGGGCTGAAACTATTTGGGGGGAGAGTCCCAAAGTGGTGACCACCCTGCTTTGCTCTCCGCTGTCTCCTTTGCCCTCCTTTGGTGGTTTAAAAACGTGTTTAGAATTTCGAGGAGCTCCAACTCTGAAGATATGGGTTTGGATACCACAAAAGTGGTTTTTGGTTTAAAAATTTTTTTATGCTTTATTTTATATTTGAGAGAGAGAGAGAGAGAGAGAGAGATTGTGGAAGCAGGGGAGGGGCAGAGAGATGGAGATAGAATCGTAAGCAGGCTCCAGGCTCTGAGCTGTCAGCACGGAGCCTGATGTGGGGCTCGAACTCACGAACCGTGAGATCATGACCTGCGCCAAAGACAGACGCTTAACCGACTGAGTCACCTAGGTGCCCCAGTTTTCAGTTTTAGATGCTCAAATTGAGACAGTATAAACCATCCTTCCATCCTTCTACATTCACTGAAGTGGAAGCCAGCAGTCTGAGAGGGGAAAAAAAATACATCAACAGCAGTTTGGACCCAGCAGTGTTCAGAAGGCTGGACTGTTCTAGTCGACCATCTGCGGCGCTTAGGACCTTTTCAAGGATCCAGCAGGACGTCTGCCTGGGGAGTGGGTCGGTGGCGCCTGATCTCGCTCGCCTCTGCAGTCCTGTGGTGTTAACGGGCCTGTTTTACCGTGCAGACTTGGAGAAGCAAAGGCAAGTTCCTGTTATGGGCAGGGAGGCTAGTCTCCCACGGCAGAGACCGCTGATGCTGTCTGGGAGAGGCCTTTCCCTCGCACAGCCTGGTGAGTAGTCCAGGAAGCAGCCGTGAGGAGGGCAGCGCAGTCAGGATTACGTGTGTCAGGGAGCATGAGGCATGGCGGGTACTGGGCCCGCCTCCTACATCGTCTGAGGGAGTAGCTGTGAGGATTCTCTCCCAGAGGCCTGGGGTGGCTCGGGCTTCTCTGTTAGGAGCGGGGCAGTTGCTCTGTGGGGAATCTCAAGGCTCTGTGTTTGGCACTGACGTGAAGGTGGCCCTCTGTGGTGACCTACATGGCTCCCCCGCCCACCTGGCTAGGGGGTCTTCTGCTGGGATTGCTCCTGAGAGGGGTTTCAGGCATATCTCCAGCTCCTCCATTTTGCAGAGCAGGAGACAGTCCCGGACAGGTTTCCTGAAGTCATCCCGGTGATGTAACAACAGAATGGCAATAACATCCTGGTCAGTGGGCAGAGTGATGCCCGCTACGTGACAGAGACCCTGTTTATTAGCGGTTTGAAACAGTATTAAACCAGTGGGATAAACCTGCATTCTAGTCCCTGCCCCGCCACCATTTAGTTGCAAGAACTTGGACTCTCAGCCTCAGTGACCCTCAATTTCCTCATCTGTCTATCATTTACTGTATTCTAAGCATCACTATTCTAATCATCGTACATACCTCAAGTCATTGAATCCTAAAATCAATCCAGTGAGATAGGTACTGTCGTCACCCCCACTTTAAAGATGAGAAAACCGAGGCACGGAAAGGTTAAGTCATGTGACTAATAAGGGCAGAGTCAAGAGAGCAAGCCAGGCTCCAGAGCTCTTGTTCTTTTTTTTAATTAAAAACAATTTTTTTTAATGTCTATTTATTTTTGAGAGACAGAGACAGAGCACGAATGGGGGAGGGGCAGAGAGAGGCAGACACAGAATCCAAAGCAGGCTCCAGGCTCTGAGCTGTCCGCACAGATCCCGACACGGGGCTCAAAACCACGGACCGTGAGATCATGACCTGAGCTGAAGTCAGACGCCTAACCGCTGGAGCCACCCAGGGGCCCCTAGAGCTCTTGTCCTAATCCCTGGGCTAAGTGTGCTCTGACACCCTGGCCGTCCACTTATTGATGTGAAAGCTTTGTAACAGTATCCTTGAAATTCACCTGTGTAGTGTCGGACAAAGACTCGTTTGTTAAAACAGTTGCTTTTCAAGGCAAAATGAATAAATAAACAGAGGTAGAAGGGACTCTACAGGTTAAAAGATTTAAGAGACATACCAACCAATTACAATGTTGGGACTTTATTTGGGTCCTGTTTCAAATATGCAAATTAAAAAAAAGACAATTGGGGAAATGTGGACTGCGTATTTGATGATATTAAGGGATTAATGAAGGTGTGATAATGATAAATGACTTTGTCCCCCTTCCCCCTCCCAAAAAAATAGAATCCTTACCTTTTAGAGATAGATGCTGATGTAGTTACAGATTAGATGCTGTCTGAGATTTGCTTCCAAATAATCGAGAGGTTGGGAAGTGAGTGGGGAAATAGAATAAGATTGTCCATGTTTAATAATCATGGAAGCTGGATGACAAATGCATTTGAGTTCATTATACTCTGCTTTTGTTTGGCACTTTCCATTATAAAAAGTTAAAGAAAATCACCCTGTTTAAATTTTTGTTGTATTTCTCAGAAATGTTGAAAGCACCGTGGACCTACTTCACAGGACTAGTGGGAAGAAGGACAGTACCTAGGGAGAGAACAATTAGGATCTGCTTAGAGGATTCACCTTCCAAGGGGTCACTTATTTGAGGGTGATCCTGGGTCCTTTCCACCTGGCAGATAGAAGATTCTTCTGGGCCGCATGAATACATGTGCATATGAATGAATGAATGCGAATGACTGGTGTATAGGAAGAGAATGATTCTGTCACGAGAGCAGAAAAAAGAATCTAATCTCGGGGCCAAATATAATGATAAAATGATTCTTTGTTTCCCATTTAGCCAAATTGTGTATTTTAAAAAAGTGTTTATTTTTGAGAGAGAGGGGGGAGAGAGAGAGGGCAGAGAGAGAGGAAGACACAGAATCCGAAGGAGGCTCCAGGCTCTGAGCTCTGAGCACAGAGCCCGACGTGGGGCTTAGATCATGACCCGAGCCGAAGTCGGATGCTCAACTGACTGAGTCACCCAGGCGCCTCGCCAAATTGTATATTTAAGGGGAGCTTTATCTACCACAGTCATAATAAGAACCAAAATACTTATACACCATTCCCATTTGTCCTGGTGGACACCTGTCCACAAAGAGATTTACTAACACAAAAATCTTCACTCTGAAGGGATGTCCCCACCACTACACCTCTCAGAGCCCATACTCTGTTCTGAGCTCTATTGCCTTGTTTTGTGTGCTCAGCCCAGAATCATCCCAATTCTTCTGAGTTCCCTCTGAGGAACTGGCATTACTCTTCTGTCTCCAGGATTGTCTGTAACCTATGCCTGCTCATCACCGTATAGCATTCCTATGGCCACAGCATTTGTTTTGGAATGGGCATTTGACTCAAGCCAAATCAACCAGGCCCAGTCGAAACTAATCCTGGGACTTTTGTATGAGTGTGACTAGAAAAGACACACCATCCTTGAACCTGAAGTTGGGAACAGATACGCCTACCTGAAGGGAGAGCCTGCTTGATAAAGCAGAGTGGAGAGATGTCAGATTATGACAACATTTGAACCCTTGGGTCCAGCTGTGCCTGAGGCCATACAGTATACTGCATGTGGTTTGCTAAAATCCTGAAATATAACCAACACAATCTCATAGTAGCAAAGCACATATGGAATAAAGATTCTATTATAAGCCTAGTGTTGCTGGGAAAGAAGAGATATTAACCAACCATAGATGCAGACGCAGAGTAGAAAAGTTTCTCTGTTGTAGTAGTTGGGTAAGGCACTGGCAGAGATCAGGACCAATGTATTAAACATCCTATGCATTCTTCCTGAGAGTTGAGAGAAACCAGGGGACTAGACAGACTCCTGAGCAGGTGAAACGCTGCTTGAATGTCTTGCCGACGTGTGTGATGAGGTGACTTCACCCTGAGTGCTCAGCTGCCTTGTTTATGCTTGGCTGTAGCATCAGACATATCCAGATTGTGGTGATGAGTAACTCTGGGCTTTCCCCAGCTTCAGACACAGGATGAGTTCACATTTTATCTTTCAGCCTCTCAATACCCCAGTTGGAGCTTGTGAACAGAATGACTGAAGCCTAGCCTGCAGATGCTATGAATGTTTGACAGTATTTCAACATTCAGTGAATCGGAATCTCTGGGCTTGGTGTTATAGGTCAGGGTTGACAATATGTATCTTTGTATAGTGAGGAGAATATGTATCATACCAGCTGTGAGAGCTTGGGCAAGGTATCTAAGTTTTCTGTTTAATTTCCTCACCTGTAAAGTGAGAATAGGGGCACCTGGGTGCCTCATTCGGCTGAGAAACTGACTCTTGATCTCAACTTAGGTCATGATCCCAGGGTTGTGGATCGAGGCCTGGGTTGGGCTCCAGGCTGAGCGTGGAGCCTGCTTGAGATTCTCTCTCTCTCTCTCTCTCTCTCTCTCTCTCTCTCTCTCCCCCCTCTCTCCCCTGTCTCTCTCTCTATCTCCCTAAAATAAAATAAAAGTAAATAAAATAAAATGAAAATAATAGTACCTACCTCATAGGCTTGTTGTAAGGTTAAATAAGTTAATGACTTTTAAGCACTTTGAAAAGAAATTGGCACCTTATGTTAGCTATCGTTATTACTGCAAAATAACAATTTTCTGCCTCGGACAAACATTTCCTCTAGAACCTGGAGATCTGAAACAAGACAAAGAAAAGGCAAAAATACGAGGATTTATGAAAATTGTGAAAAGCTCTGTGAGAGTGTGCAATACTTCTCAGATATCGGACTCTGAAGTCTTGTGTTTTAGTTTTCTGAGATACCGAGTCCGTTGGAAAGCTTGTCTGGAAGTTTCTTACAGGGGATGAAGGCATTGTATGTTTGTTTCAGGGTTCTGCTAGGGACCAGTCATAGGCAGGTTAACTAAAATCTTGTAACCACACCTACCCAGACAGTGGTTTCCGTAAATCTCAGTAGTTAAGCTGGTAGGGGTTCGAGAGAGTTCTTTGAAATGCTCAGGTAGCACAGGAAGTGGTAGTAATTCAACACTTGGGTTCAACTTTAGCCAATGTCTCCAGGAGATGATGAGGGTTGGTAACAACCAACCCCTAGGTTTTCAGAGAGGAAATGGTGTTGATTTCCATTTGTAGAATGCTGTTGTTATAATTCTCTTTCCCTTCCTTTTTCCCCTCCTCTTCCTCCTTTCTCTCTGTGTTTCACAGGAAGTCTATATTCCCCTCTCCAGAAGTAACCACTTTTAACAGTGTGCCATATATCTTTTGATTTCTTTTCCTGTATGTTTACACACACTTAGAAACTGTTTTGTAGGAGGGTCTCCGAAATTTGTACGTTAAGTGGGATAATATTTTGAGTTGCCATTTATTTCATTTCACTGAAAGTGAGCCTTTTCTTTCCATGCCAATACATGGAAATAGATGGACTGATCTCTTTCTTTTCAATCGTTGCTTCTTATTGCATTATGTAGGTACACCATAGTTTGTCACCACTTGATGGAATTTTATTTCCTTTCCATTTTTTCGCCCTTGAAAAATTCTCATAGCCCTCTTTGGGCACACGCAGAACCTCTTTGCCATGTAAGGCACGTTTAAAAATAACTTGCTGAAACTGTTTGGAGATTTATATTACAGAATACATTTTCATTTCCCTCGAATCTTTCCCCGTCCTTATGGGGCCTTGGTGAGTGTGAACCTTTGGGTAGCCCTATTTTATTGTTGGTTAAAACCATTTCCCATCTTTTCAACAAAATATGGCCAAATAATGGTGATGGCCACAGAAAGGTGAAAGGTGTATCTCAATAAGACACTCTACTCTTAAGACCCATCTACGAGTGGCATCGTGAGAACGGCAGCCAAAACCTTTTTTGAAATCCTAAGGATTTCAGGTAATTTCCTTCGGGTGTGTAGCCTGGCAACACTTTGTACCATTAGAAAATCGACCTCTTTCAGAAGCACCAGTACCATTCAATTTAATTGGTCTGTTGAGTGCGCTTTGCTGGCAAGTCTATAGCTGAATGCCCGTCTCCACAAGGTGCTCGTCATCCGTATTTGTGGTTGGCATCTTGCACAGCCTGTATACTTCACTATCTTTGTTTAATGAGACACTTCTATTTTAAAAAGCATGAGGCCAGATCCGCTGAGTCAGATGTGATATTATCTTTCAAGTGCACAAGCTCTACCACAAGGATTTGGGAAATTTATTACATGACACAAATGTGTCAGGAGCTCCCTTGGTGCCAACGACCACAAAGGAGCTAAGATTAGTTCAAAGACTGTTTAGTGACTTGATATCTGAGACAGTGTTACTCAAAGTCGTGAGCCTGTGAACTCTTTTTTTTTACTAGTCCAGAATGAGATACGGCAACGTTCTGGTTGTTCCAGAACGCCAACCATTACAACGGTTCCATTCACAGAAAAAAGTCTTGCTGTGAAAAAAACGCCGTGAAAAAATTTTAGTTTTCGAACGTATAATGGATTCTACATTCCACAATTATTTACGTAATATTTTACCTTTTTATTAAAACTACAGTGTGCTTCGTGGCATAGTTGATTTGCATTCCTTGCAAACTCCTTAGTCTGTCCGCTGGTCTGTGAACCACATTTTAAGTAGCACTAGGATGCTTTATGAAGTTGAACGAACAAATGAATAAATGAAGCATATCTAATCTGGATTAAATGGCTTTTCAGGGTTGAGGTGGGAGGATGGAGAGAAGGATGAATTAAGTTTTCTCTCTCAGTGGGGCAGTGTGCTTTACCTGCTTTTGAGCTCTCACAGAGAGGGAAGTTATTTAAGGCACACCATTGCCTGTACCACTACCCTTCCCCACTAAATGCATTTTCCTCTCTTGTTTTTGCCCTCCTTCCTGTTCTTCTCTCCTTTTTCCATGCTTCTGGCATGGAATTTAAAGAAAGAAAATATATACGGAAAGCTCATTGTTTTATGTTTCACACACAATGGAATACAACTCTCACCACAACTGGGTTAGGAAAGCATTACTGTCTACTTTGTAAATGCTCAGAGAAATTCAGGAACTTGGTCCGGGTCCTGCATGTGATAAAGTGGCCGGCTTGGGCCTTGACTCTAGGTCTGTTTGGTTCTCTCCCAGGGGGGTTGGTCTGCTACTCTCATACCCGAGGGGGTGCTAAGAGAAATCCAGATCCTGGGACAGGACTTGGAAAGTGCCCACACTGGCACACGCAAGTTCCATTTTGGAACTTTAAGATTCCATTACTCTCCCAGTCTCGGCACCTTCTTTAATTGCCTAAGTTCTGCTACGTCGTCGCCCACTTCTCCAGATTTGTTAGATACTTTGTGTCCCTGTAGGTTGTGGATGCCTTCATCTCATTTTTGCATCCCTCACAAGAGGGTATGGGGCCTTAAAAGCAGGACACGTGATGGATGGGTTGTTACACTGAATGTTAGTCTGTAAACTTCTTCATGTGCCTAAGATAAATATTAGATGAATGAGACCGAGTGAGACTCAGGCACTTAAGCTTTAAGGTGTGATATGAATCTGAGCATGCGTGTAATCCTATAACGCAGTGCGGAGAAAGGCATCGGGCAGCCCATTCTCCTGAGATGCACTCCTTGCTGCCCGTTACTACTCTGTAACCTCGAGGACAGGAACGGAGTCTGTTTCCCCAGTGCCTGGCACATGCCCTGGCATACAGTTCCTGGTACTTGAAAAACGTGTGGAATTAATGAATGTGCTCAGCACTTGTTCTTAAACGGCTGTTCCTGGTGCTGTTAACTCCCACACGGTTCTTAGATCACAAAGTGCATCTTCTTCTGCTCTTGGATTTCCTGGTCCTGATCCAATATTTTTTTTCTTCCTTTTTTATCCCGGCCAGCTCCTGCTTTGCATCAGGCCCCAGTCTATGACCAGATGCACAGCAGAGAGGACAGTGAGAGATGAGACAATTGTTAGAAGCACGGAGAAGTGAAGTATGAGGAAGCGATATGAAAGGAAGACCATGTGGCCCACGGAGAAGGCAGTCACTGGTGCAGACAGCTCACGCCCCATCCAGCTTGCCTCCAGCAGACCCACTGACTATCATGGCCTTCCCATTGATCCAATGGAGGAGCCACTTATACCTTTGAGCTTCCCTCTAGAAGCACTGAATTTGACAATGTGTATGACAGATCAGTAAAATTTGGGGGGAGGAGTATCCAGCGAGCACGGGCATGCTAGGACATCCCCTCTGAAGTAAAAGACAAATTATTACGGCTTGCATCTCCCACTGTGAGGAAGGAAGCACAATGCCTAACAGGCCGTTTTGGATTTCGAAGGGAGCACATTTCACACCTAAAAATACTGCTCTCAGCTGTTATACTTGGTGACATGAAAAGCTGCCAGTTTTGAGTGAGGCACAAGCAGGAAAGGGCTCTATGGAACATCCACATTGTGCTAAAAGCAGGCCTGTCACTTGGATCACTTAACCTAGCAGACTCTATGATTTTGGAGTTATTGTGGAGGGAAAACAATGCAGGAGAGATTAAAGCAAAACCACAGCATATATATATACTCTTCATTTTTCTCTGCTCATTTTATTGGATAACTGTATAAAAACCACATACAGCACATTACTGGAGAAAATATTTTATTTTTCAAATGTATAATGTATTCTACACTCAATTATGTCTGTAATATTTTACCTTTTTATTAAAACTACATATTTTAATACATTTCATCTTTTCTCAAAGGCTGTGGTATAATTGTGATTATCTTTAGCAACCAAAGTCTATTTCCAGAGATTTAAACTTGATATGGAGAAAAATGTCACGTTAAGTCCTTTGTACCTTATTTGGCACTGAGGTTGAACTGGGGTATTGGTTTGTTCCAGGATCCAGAGGCTACTCCAAACTTTAAAGCAAAGCGAAACCCTTAGGCTGGTCTCAGCTGCTTGAGGAACCTCTGGATGGGGTCACTGGTTTGCTCTGCACAGGACAGTTTCTCACTGAGCTAGGCTGGAATATCTGGAAGAGAGGACTGAGGTATTTGCTGCATCCAGGCATTTGTTCTGGGTGGCAGGTGGGGAGAACCCTATTTCTTATGTCAGATTTCTGTTGGTAATCATTTCTCTGTAAGAATAAAGAGCAAATGGGTAGCTCCGGGTGCTTGATGATACCAAGATTTTGCTCTCAGTTACTTATCTCTCAGTGATAATAAGACCAATGACAAAGAAGACAAGGGCTGAGTTCATGGTGAGCAAAAGTGACCGTGACAACTGTGATTGTGGCACAGATTGGGATTGGATTCTTGGAAAGGTCTCCCAGGCTTGAATTCTTCTAAGCAGCCGGTAGAGAGCTTGAATGTAGACATACTGTGTTTGGATCTATCCTACTTTTCTCTATTGTCCACTGACTTTAATTTTTATACTCGGAAATAGTTTCCATCTCTATCATAGTACCTCCATAAAATCTAAGATTGTACCCAAACTTTCCATTAGAATGTCCATTATGAATTCAAAATTAAATAACTAAAATAAATAATGGGTAGCTAATGAGATTTTTTTTTTTTTGGAAGTAAAAAGATATGACCTCAGTGTTTCTTCTTAGCATAATGCTGACCTCTCAAATGTGGGAAGATTCCAATTCAGAGGAAGGTTTGGAAACCTACATAAAAATATACATCAACACATAGAATATTCTTGAATACAAAGGAAATTCAAGTGACCATATCCTTGCGGACAATATAACACAAATAAAATTTCCATGAACATTTTAGCACAAACTGCAATTCATTTCTAGTTAACACATGGAAAGAAGCGATACTCAAATTCTAACTACTAGAGCTGAATGTGGTTTGAATATGTACACGTGCTTCAAAGTAGAGTTTGGTTTTGAGCTAGTAATTTTTATTCTAATTCACAATTTATGACTCTAAATTTCAGTTGTTTTTAATAAGAAATTAGGATAAAAGCTAAATTTCTGACACTTGGATCAGAAAATAGCTAAGAGTCATTCTTGTGTATATTCAGTAAGAAGCTATTCTAAAGCTGCTGCTTTACTTAGCTATTTCTTTAAATAAAAGCCTTTGGGCAGTAATCTACTCTCCTAATGACAGGAAAATATTCTAACCCTTTCTCCAATTCCTATTACAACTGGAAGAGTCACAGTTTTTTAATGATTTCACCAACATTTTGTATTTTAGAAATGCCGGCAACATTACTTTCTGTAAAATACAAAGCAACTTTAAAAATACTCAGCTAGTACTAGCATTTAGGTTTTGAAAGGATTCCTTTATAATGAAACAAAATGTTCAGAACAACTGTCAGCAACCAACCATTTAAAAATCAGATTTATGACCCCCCCCTTTTTTTTTGGTTTGCTTTTTAAACCTCTGCTGTTTTATATGAAAGTGCTCCTAGCCAAGAAGACGGAGGAGGAATGATGTACCGTACTGAAAACTACGACCTCATCAGAGGTCTTCTCAACTTGGCTCTGAACAACTTTAAAAGCCAACAGATCTGTACCATATGCTATTCTCAGGGTCAGTACTATGGGATGCCGTATAATCTTTTGTTATTATTGATAACAAAAGCACCCTGGATTGGATCCAAGGTGGACATGTGTTATAAATGAATTCTGCTTTATAGTAAAGTACATTTAAAGTATAATTCATTGTACTTACCATAAAGTACACACAACTAAAGGTACTCCTTTGAGCCAAAAATCTGATGCTGTCGAAGCAGTGTCCACATCCTACTACCATTGTTGAATGAGACTAATTTGACCTCATTTCGTAAGTCCTGTGGAATCTTTTTAAGCTTTTAACATCTTACAATAGTAAACTGGCACTAGTTTAGGTCTATAAAAACATAATTGTCACATATCACACAAAAACATGATAACTAGCACAAATTTCTGCAAATCTTTAAAACAAAGTCTTTGAATAACAACTAAATGTATAATGCTACAGAAGACCCAAAGAAGCACTCTAAGTGATGGATATTTAATGATGGTAAACAAGAATTATTTTCTAAAAACCTGTACCAATGTTAATTTTAGGTAGAATATAACATGGAATTATTTCATGAAATATAGTCTCTTTCTATGCTCTCCTGACAACACTCCCAACAGAAAGCTTCCAGTCTATTTGCTGTTTCTTGGCTGATGAGACATTCATCTTTTAATTCCCTGACTGTCTTCCTCAATGATTTTTGGAAACGTTTTTCTCGGTCTAAAACATTCCGCAGACTTTTCTTGGTATCCTCTAGCTCGCTGATCACATGATCTAATTTATGCTTAAGTTTCTTTGGACTGTCCATTACACTGTAGCTATGTTCCTAAAAACATAAACACCAAGTTATTAAACTGGAGAGACAAGTAGTTAGATAAAAGTTTTTAGCTAGGCCTCAGCTGTTTCTTACGATGCTTAGGTATCTTTAAGTTGGTGATACTTAGAGGTTTAAAGAACACAGGAAGAGGATGGGGGTGGAAGCAGTATTTTGGGTGCCCAGAGACTTCCCCCTTTATCTAAGGCTAGGAATAACACGAGGGGTACAATATCTATTGATGGGAAGCACTGCTTATTGGGGTAAGTATTTGCTATGAACATGACACTCGTAATGACTATCCAGCTTTTGTTCCCCAGGCGTGGCGCTGCTAAGTTTAAGTTTTACCTACCCAAAAATCTTATGTTGTTAAACTTTTAACGATTTTATTTTATTTTGATAAATATCTCATTTTAAAGGTGATGACAAAAAAGGAGCACTGGAGCAGGTCCTCAGGTTGAGTGTTTTTATTTAGCGAGGACCTTGGTTTTGGGTTTTTAGAGACAGAATTTAAGCTCTTTCAATATTTATTATGGTTATGCTTAAGTTTGCTGGGTATACTTTTTTTCAATTGAAAATAGGGAAAGTAACACTAACAGATCTTAAAAAGGCACTATAAAATAATTTTGAAAAGCTGTTACTCACTATTAAAATTACTAAAGAGAACTTTTGCTTCTAGCCAGTATGACAGAGACTGAATTGATTCCTATCTAAAAAAACCGACATAGGGCCAAAAGACATAAAAAACGTTATGAAGATAACAGAGATCAGGCAGGGAAGGCAGCAATCCTGGAGACATGCAAACTAAGAGGTGAACCCTATGACCGACTGCCCCAGCTTACTGTCTTGGGAGAGTGTGTATGCCTCAGTGCATGGAGGGGAAACCCAGGCAGAGCTTAGTAGATTGAGAAGATTGTGTGAAGCATCCAGGAAGACCAAGAGAGAACTCTGAAGATCCTTAGAGGCTCCCCTTCTAGTATTCAGTGCACACAGGCAGGAAACTGCTCAAGGCTGAAGAAAGAATGACCAGAGAAAACCAGGAGTGCCCTGTGCTCAGATGGCATAGCCACTTTTCCCACCCCTTCCAAATCAGAAAATTTCAAGATTCATGGGGCATTGAGGAGAGCATACAAAAGGGTCTTGCTCCAGCAGTGGAGAACAAATAGCCCTAAACTGAACATTCTCCTAGTCCTGCCTAATAAAACCTGAAATGATCAAACTGTTTCCAAATAATTTTGTGGTACCCCAGAATAAAGCTCAAAAATACAAGACACAGAAATATCTAGCATCCAGCAAAGTAAAAATCACAATGTGTGGCACACAACATCTACCATACTTTGCATCTAGTATGCAAAGAAGTAGGACAACATGAACCATAAACCAGTCAATGGAAAATAATCAAGAATTTATACAAAAGATGGAATTACCAGATAAAAGAATTAAGGTTATTAAAATAATATTCTATATGTTCAAGAAGTTAGGGAGAGAACTAAAGATATAAAAAAGAATCAAACAGAACACCTAGAGGTAAAATTTACAACGTGTTGAGGTGAAAAATACATTGGGGGGAATAGCATATTAGTGAAAGTGAAGATACAGCAATATGAACCATCCAGAACAGACTACAGAGAGAAAAGGGAGTATTGAAAAACAAACCCAGAAAAAAACAAAAAATTAGCAGAGCATCAGTGAGTGGTAGCATGACTCAGCTAGCCTAATATACATGTAATCAGGATCCGTGAAGCAATGGAAAGAAAAGTTGAGGTAGAATGAAATATCTGAAGACTCCATGAGTCTTCAAAATCTTTCCAAATTTGATGAAAACTATAAACCCACCGATAAAGAAGCTCAAAAATCCCAAGCATGAGAAATATGAAAACTGAACTATATATATCATAATTGAATTATTCAAACCACTGGGAAAGAAAAATTCTTAAAAGCCAAAAAAAAAAAAAAAAAGACACGTTAGAGGATACAGAATGTATAGAGGATATAGATGACAGATTTTTCATTAGAAACGCAGCCTATGAGAATACAGTGGAACAACATCTCTGAAGAACTAAAAACAAATAAAAAAATCTCCAAAACTATCAATCTAGGATTTGATACCCAATGAAAAAATCTTTCAAACACAAAGACTAAATAATGACTTCTTTCAGAAATATAAAAGCTGAAAGAATTCATCCCCAGCAAAGCTGCTTTATAAGAAATGTTAAAATGCTTCAGACAGAATGATGCCAGATGGAAATATGGACTTATGCAAAGGAATGAAAAACCCTGGCAATGGCCACTACACAGGTAAAGTATACAGATTTTTTCTTATTATTTATATCTCTTTAAAAGATAATTTATTGTTAAAAAATAGATAATTTATTGTTAAAAAACAAAGAACAAATGGAACACATAGGAAACCAAACAGGATCAATACACTAAGTGTAAATGGTCTAAATAACCCATTTAAAAGGCTGAAATGACCAGATAAGATTAAAAAATCAAGACCCAACAGTATAAGCTCCCTAAAAAAAACATGTACTTCAAAAAGTCCCAAATAGGTTTAAAGTAAAAGAGTAGAAAAAGATACAGATCTTCCTCCACTTATGATGGGTCTCACAAGACCTATTTTATAATAAAGTATTGAATATCTATCTCATGTCATTTATTGAATACTGTATTGGAAGTGAAAAATACAATGGTTGTATGGGCATAGAATGGTTGCAAGTGTGTTGGTTGTTCACCCTTGTGACTGCATGGCTGACTGGGAGCTGTGGCTTGCTGCTACTGTCCAGCATCATAAAAGAGTATAGTACTCCATATCGCTGGCCCAGGAAAAGACGAAAATTAGAAACTTAAAATATGGCTTCTACTGAATGCCTTATTCATTTTGCACTATTGGAAAGCTGAAAAATCATGAGTTGAATCATCATAAGTTGGGGGCCATCTGTACACCCATATAACACTAAAGAAAAAGGAAACTAGAGTGGGTATACTGCTATCAGAAAAATAGATTTCAGACTAAAGAACATTACCAGGGAAGGTCATTTCCTAATAATAAAGGGGTTAAATTAACAAGACAAAACAATCCTAGATATTAGCACTCAATCACAGTGCTGCAAAATGTAATGAGTAAAAACTGACAACTTCAAGGAGAATTAGACAAATACATAGTTACACCAGAAAATTAAACTCCTCTCTCAATAACAGACAGAACAAGTAGACAGAAATTTAGTAAGGATAAAATCTTGAACAACAGTCTTGATATTTCTAAAACATTCTAGGTAACATCAGCAGAATGCACATTCTTTGCAAATGCACACAGAACATTTGGCAAGACAGGCTATATTAGAGACTATAAATCTCAATAAATTTAAAAACATCTCAAGCAATTTCAAGCCATACAATGTATATTCTCTGACTACCACAGAATTAAATTAGACACATTAATAGAAAGACATCTGGAAAATTCCCCAGTATTTGGAAACTACATGGCACACACACACTTCTAAATAACTCATGGGTCAAAGAACAAATAACAATGGAATTTGAAAGTTTTCTGAACTAAATGAAAATGAAAACATTTATGGAGTGTTGCTAAAGCAATACCTAGGGAGAAATTAATACCACTTACCACTAAATGCCTACATTATAAAGGAATGTCTCAAGTCAATGACCTTAGCTTTCATTTTAAGAAACTAGAAAAAGAGCAAATTTTACTGGAATAAAAAGAAAAAGCAAATAGTAAAGATGAATGGAATCACTGAGGTAGAAAACAAAAACAAAAAAAGTGAGAAAACCAATGGAAGCTAGTTAACAAGATCAATAAAATTGACAAATCTCTAGGTAGACTGATCAGCAATAAAAAAGAACAGAAACAAATTGCCAATATCAGAAATGGGAGAGATGATATCACTACAAATTCTACATATATTAAAAAGGACAGTAAGCCAATATTATGAACAATTTTAAGCTGTTAAACTTGACAACTGAGATAAAATGGGACAAATCCCTTGGAAGATACAAGCTACCAAAAAAAAACCTTACCTACAAAATCACACACCCTGATAGTTTAACTGGAGTATTCTACCAAATACTTATGGAAGAAATAACATCAAATCTATACAAACTCTTTCAGAAAATCAAAAAAGGAGGCAATATTTTCCAACTTTTTCATTAAGGTCAGCATTATTCTGATTCTAAACCAGACAAAAATATTACAAGGAAAGAAAACTACAGGTCAATATCCCTACTGAACATACAAGAAAAGATTCTACACAAAATTTTAATAAATCCAATTCAACAATATATAAGAGGATAACACACCATGAAGAAGTTGAGTTTATTCTGAGGTTGGTTTAATATTCAAACATCAATTGATATAACTAATCATTTTTCCCAAACTAAAAAAGAAAAACCATAGAAAACCTCAATAGACACAGAAAAAGTGTTTGACAAAACTAACATTCATTTCTGATAAAAAAACTTTCAGCAAACTAGGAACAGAAAGGCACTTCCTCAACCTGATAAAAGCATTTATGAAAAACCTACAGTTAACATCATATTCAGTGGTGAAAGACTGAATGTCTTCTTCCTAAAATCAGGAGCAAAGCATGGAGATCAGCTCTCAGTGTTCTCTATTCAGCAAAGCCCTGGAGGTTCAAAGCAGTCCAATAAATATTGCAGGAAAGAAATGAGGCATCCATATTAGAAAGGAAAAATTAAAACTATCTTTAATAACAGACAACATGATTATGTAGAAAATATAACAGCCTTTACAAAAAAGCATAATTAATATATGAGTTTACAAGTTTGCCAAGTACAAAATCAGCATACAAAAATCAACTTCCATATACTATCAGTAAGCCAAACAAAACAACACCATTTGTAATAGCATCCAAACACATATAATACTTAGGGATAAATCTGACAAAATGAAAGACCTATACACTGGAAACTACAAAACATTGTTGAGAGAAGTTAAAGACCTGAATAAATGCAGAGATATAATGAGTTCACAGGTTCAAAGACTTAAAACAGTTCCATTAAGATGTCAATTCTTCTCAAATGAATCTGTACATACAACACAACCCAGCTAAAATTCCAGTAGGCATTTTTGCAGAAATTGTTACAAAATGATTCTAGGGGCACCTGTGTGGCTCAGTCAGTTAAGCGGCTGACTGATCTTGATCATGACTGGTCATGATCTTGCAGTTCATGAGTTCAAGCCCTGTGTCGGGCTCTGTGCTGAAAGCTCAGAGCCTGGAGCCTGCTTCGGATTCTGTGTCTGCCTCTCTCTCTCTGCCCCTCCCCTGCTTGCACTCTGTCTTTCTCAAAAATAAACAAACATTAAAAAAAGAAAAGATTCTAAAAATTCATATGAAAATGCAAAAGATCTAGAATATTCAAAACAACTTTGAAAATTAACAAAGTTGGAAGACAAACACTGCCCTATTTCAAGTATTACTATGAAGCGATGGTAATCAAGAAAGTAAAACAGACCTGGATTCTAGGTGTGGCTCTAATATGAGTATGCAATGAGATGAATAAATAATGCAAGCTTGAAAACTCTGTATGTATGACTGTTCTTTAAGAAAACCTAAAGATGTGACTATATTTTTTATTAGATGTTTCCATGTAGAAAATATAGTACTCAAAGGGATTATTGCATTTTCTTGGTAAAAAATAGCTCTATGAAAGCACTCTTTGAACTAAATATGCAACCAAAGGATTAACTACCTGTATATTAGTATCCCATATATAAAAATTATAATGGCCCTGGAAAACACTATTTTTGGGCATTTTATATATTTCTATAACATATATATACACAAATACATATACACATATATACATGTACGTACATATAATTATGTATACGTAATATATAACATAATATATAATCTATATAATTATGTATATATAATATATAACATAATACATATATAATATATATATAACATATATATATTAATGTCAGGGCACCTGGGTGGCATAGTTAGTTAAGCTTAGGTCATGATCTCATGGTTTGTGGGGCTGAGCCCCACTTCTAGCTCCACACTGACAGCATGGCATCTGCTTGGGATTCTCTCCCTCCCTTTCTCTGCCCCTCCCCCGTTCATGCACGTGTACATGCCCACTTGGGTAGGCTCTCTCTCAAAATAAGTAAACTTAAAAAAACCCTCAAACGCCTAAACCTCTAGTTTAATCCTAATTGAGAAGACGTATTACCTTAAAAATATCAACATTAGTTCAGTAAGTAATTTTACTTACAAAAGTGAACTGAGATTGGAATTCTTCAGTACATGAGGAAGCACCAACAAGCTGGTGATTGTGGTTTGTGACTGGAAGGGTTTTGAGGGTGAAGTTTTTTCTAGAATGAAGTTTTTCTTTTTTCCCCTGTTAAGAAGAGTTAATAAAAATCATTGTAGATACTTCTGTCCTTTCTTACATTTTTATTCCTTCTATACTTTGTGTAGTGGAATTAATATTTCTTTTCACGAAATTGCTTTAAAAACTCGGTAAATTTTAAATTTCTCTGAGATTAAAGGAACTTCCTGAAAATAACTCTGACGTTCATCTAGAAACACAAATTTTCCTAAAAAAAAAAAGAGAGTGGTATTGAGAAAGAATACGTTCTACCACTTGTTAAAGATATATTACCCAATAACAACAGTTAAAATAGTGTGCTACTCTCCTAAGATGAGACAGAAAAATCTGTAAATAGATCAAGTGTATAAAAGGTGTTAGGATAAAAAATGGCATTCTAAATAAGTGGAAAAAGGCTATAAATCAGGTAAAAATGAATTAATAAAAATAGTTACATCCTTTATATATAATAAATCATGATGAAAGTTTAGTACTGAAAATTTATGTACAAATGAAAACCCTTAGGAACTAGAAAAAATCAGGGAATATTTATATAATCTTAAGGTGGGGAAGGCTAAAGTCAGACAATTCAATAAAAAATATACAACATACTATTTAAAAAAGAAGTCTGAACTTCAAACAAAACAAAAAATACCAAACCAATGTGATAATTAAACTAAAGACAAATGACAAAAAGTAACTATAACACATGGGGCACCTGGGTGGCTCAGTCGGTTAAGTGTCTGACCAGCTCAGGTCATGATCTTGTGGTTCGTGAGTTCAAGCCCTGCATCAGGCTCTGTGCTAATGGTTCAGAGCCCGGAGCCTGCTTTGGATTCGTGTCTCCCTCTCTCTGCCCCTCCCCTGCTCACACACACTTTCTCAAAAACAAACATTAAAAAATAAATAAAATTATAAAAAAAAAATAACTGCAACACAGATGGCAGTTAAATGATTCGTATCTTCAATGTACAGTGTTTTTACATGTAGTTTAAAAAAGATGAGGGGCGCCTGGGTGGCTCGGTCGGTTAAGCGTCCGACTTCGGCTCAGGTCATGATCTCACGGTCCGTGGGTTCGAGCCCTGCGTCGGGCTATGAGCTGACAGCTCAGAGCCTGGAGCCTGTTTCAGATTCTGTGTCTCCCTCTCTCTGTGACCCTCCCCCGTTCATGCTCTGTCTCTCTCTGTCTCAAAAATAAATAAACGTTAAAAAAATTAAAAAAAAAAAAAAGATGAAAATAGCAGAGGACCCAAATAAGTAACTCACAAAAAATACAAACGTCTAATAAACATATGGAAAAATGTGGAGACTCACCAATATTCAAAAATAAAACAATGAAATACCACTTTTGCCTATCAATTTTAACAAAGGTTTAAAAACACAACTTACACCGAGGATTAGGGTGGATGGACACTTTCATGCATAGCTACTGGGAAGAAGATTGGTACAAGCTTTCTGGTGGGGCTTTGGGGATCTGATTCAAAAGCAAAGGCTTTAAAAACGTGTATAATCTTTGATCTAACAATTTTATTTCCAGGAATTTGGTTTGAGGAAATAAGGATAAGTACAAAGATTTGGCTAGAATTATGTTCATCACAGTGTTAATTTAAAATAGTAAAAGATGATAACCTATATACAATAGTGATTGGGTTACATAAACCACTGTTCGTACATAAAATCAATTGCTACATGGTCACTAAAATGTTCCATAAAACCAATACCACCAGGTACTGACAAGGATATAGAACCAGAGGAACACTTACATGCAGATGGTGAGACTACAAATTGGCAAAACCACTTTGGAAAAACTACAGCAGTATCAGCTCAAGCTGAACACACACATCCCTAGGACCCAGTAGTTCCACTTTTAAGAGAACTGTACATATACTCTGCAGAAATGTGAACCTAAGTGCACCAAAAGACATGGACAAAAACATTCATAGTTGCACCATTCATAATAGCTCCAAAGTGAAAACAACCTAAATGTCTGTCAACAGTAGAATGGTGAAAGTTTATTTAAACAATAGAATACTATATTGCAGAGAAAATGAATGGACTATTATCACATACTACAACATGGATGAATCACACAAACAAAATGCTGAGCTAAACAAGTTCAGAGTACACACTGTCTGAGTTCATTTATATAACTGATGGTGACAGAAGTCAGGATAGTGGTTACCTTTGGGGCTGTAGTGACTGCCAAAGAGTATGAAGAGGTTTCTGGGTGCTGATACTATTTTATATCTTGGTATGAAGAGAGTTACATGAGTATATTCACTTTATGACAACTTATTGCTCAGTACACTTACGATGTGTGCGCTTTTCCATATAGATATTTCAGTAAATTTAGTTTATTTTTTAATTTTTTTTATTTTTAACGTTTATTTATTTTTGAGACAGAGAGAGACAGACCATGAACGAGGGAGGGTCAGAGAGAGAGGGAGACACAGAATCGGAAGCAGGCTCCAGGCTCTGAGCTGTCAGCACAGAGCCCGACGTGGGGCTCGAACTCACGGACCGTGAGATCATGACCTGAGCCGAAGTCGGATGCTTAACCGACCAAGCCACCCAGGCGCCCCACAGTAAATTTAGTTTAAAAAATTGATGTTCTACACAGGTTTCTCTTAAAAATATGATCCATAGATCTGCAAGACAATTGTGTGGGGTGCCTGTTAAAAAATGCAGCCTTCTTAGGGGCTCCTGGATGGCTCAGTTGTTTAAGCATCCAACTCTTGATTTTGGCTCAGTGTATGATCATGTGGTTAGTGAGTTCGAGCCCCGCATTGGGTACCACACTGACAATGTGGAACCTGCTTGGTATTCTCTTGTCTCTCTCTCTCCCTCTCTGCCCTTTCCCCGCTTGTGCTTTCTCTGTGTCTCAAAATAAATAAACTTAAAAAAAAAGTGCAGGTTTCTGGACTCCAGCACAAACTCAGTGAGTCAAATTCTCTGGGCCACATGATTCTCCATTTTAAACAAGCTCCCTGGATAATTCTTACATAGGCTAAAGTTTGAGAGCCATTGTTGTGGAAAAATATTTAGCATCATGGAAAGTAGTAGTTAACAGTGGACTCTAGGAGCACCTGGGTGGCTTCAGTCAGTTAAGAGTCTGACTCTTGATTTTGGTTCAGGTCGTGATCTTCTCCTAGTCGTGGGATTGAGCCCTACATCGGGCTCTGTGCTGGGCATGGCACCTACTTAAGATTCTCTCTCTCTCCCTCTGTCCCTCCCCCTGCTCATGCACTCTCTCTCTAAAAAACAAAACAAAAACAAAAACAAAAAACAGTGGACTCTGAAGCCAAAATGCCTGGGCTCAAATCCAGCCTCTGCCATTGAACAGCTGTGTGACAACGAGGAAGATATTCCAGCTCTCTGGACCTAGGTGTCCTCAAGTAGTAAAATGAGAATAACAATAGTATTTTTTTCACGTGGGTGTTATGAGGATTAAATGAGTTTATATGCAAAGTGCCCAGAATAGTGCCTGGCACATAGTAAACACTATATAAATGTTGAGATGAAATGAATGGGGAGGGTGGAAGGGAATGAGATGGAAGCAAATTAAGAAAAGGATATACAGGTGATCCGTGAACAATGCAGGGTTAGGGACACCAACCTCCCTGCACAGTTGAAAATCTGTGTATAACTTTTGACTCTCCCAAAACTTAACTGCCAATAGCCTAATGTTTGTTGATTGGAAGCCTTACCGTTAACACAGTTGATTAACACATATTTTGTACATGTATTATATACCATATTCTTACAATAAACTAGAGAAAATATTATTAAAATCCTAAGGAAGAGAAAATACATTTAAAGTACTGTGCTGTATATTTATTAAAAAATATCTGTATATAAGTAGACCCATGCATTCAAATTCTGTTTTCAAGGATCAAATGTACAGTGTAATTATAATTTTGTAAGAATATATAAATATAGGTGAATATATATACAAACATACACATACAAATGACTGGAAAAATACACATTGAAGTGTTAAAAGTATTATCTCTGGATTATGTGATTATTGATAATTTTTATTTTCTTTTTGCTTGTGTCATCTAATTTCCTATAATGAAAAATTTCTTTTGTTATAGGATAGAGTTTTCGAAAGTTAGTAACTTATGGTTTGATTTTATTATGCCCACATTTCTTAAGGTTCTCAACATTAATGCTGGATGAGACCTTGCTATAAGGAAAGAAATCCTTTATAACCAATTGCACAAGATATTATAAATTTATTAACATGGGAGAGAGTGAGGCAGTCTCTACTTGCTCACTCAGGCACTGGAAAATGACCAAGACCATCTCGAAGCAGGTACACTTCCAGATTACATATCTTCCTTGTCTTATGATACGGTTATATAAATTGAGAATATTGTAAGTTGAAAAGGCATTTGATACACCCAACCAACTGAACATAATGGTTTAGACTACCCTACCTTAAACATACTCAGAACACTTACATTAGCTGATAGTTAGGCAAAGTCATTTAACGCAAAGCCTATTTTATAACGGAGTGTTGATATCTCATGTAATTTATTAAGTACTGTTCTGAAACCGAAAAACAGACTGGTTGTGTGGGTACAGAATGATTGTCAGTGTATCAGTTGTTCACCCTCGTGACCATGTGGCTGCAGCTTACTCCCAGTGCCCAGCATCACGGGAATATGGTATTGCATACTCCCATGCGTGCTGTATTACGTATCGCTAGCCTAGGAAAAGATGAAACTTAAAAATTCAAAGTATGGTTTCTATTGAATGTGTATTGCTTTCGCACTGTTGTAAAGTTGAAAAATCAGAAGTCAAAGGCCATCTGTATTTCCCTTGTTTCCAACTGTCAGGAAGGAGATATCTTTCAATGGAGGTTCATTACTATTGTTCTGGGAACTGAAAGGTTCTCCCTGAATTTTCTACACTGGAATCAGTTACTCTATGGTGTCTAGAAACACTTTGCCATATTTTAACTCAAGAGAGATACTGAGGGTGAGGCAGTCAACCCGTGGCACTAATATCACTGAGAAAAAAACACAAAATTCAACTAGACTTTATTTATACAATCTTTTTATTTTCTTTTTCTTACCTCTTCTCTCCTTTCATTCTCCCGTTCTCCTCTCTTTTGCTTTTCTTCCTTTTAGTTTTACCTAGGCTTTAAGCTTGAATGTATGTGGCTCTAAAAGTATACTTTGGTCCTATTACTTTGGCTCTATACTTTGGCTCTGCTCTTGACTTTTGCTCCAGTGTGAAGAGGACTGGCAACTTGGAACTTCAATTCAACCCTCTTATTTTCCTCCTTTTTTAGATATAAATCCTGAGTTATGTCAACTCCTAAAATCAGTCCCCTTCACCAAATATTTGTAATATGTCAATATTTCTGAGTGGCTACTGGTAAAATACTCCTACTACATATTATAAAACCTGAAGCAGTCACTTCCAAATTTAGAAACTCAAAAAATGGACTTCAAACGAATAAGCAAACAATCACAATGTTAGCCTGAATGGTGACGGTTCTTCAGCAGTACCATAAAAAAATGAGTAACGATGCTAAGCAGTGTCTCGTATACAAACCTGTAAGTGAGATGAGGGATCAAAGATAGAAGGTATGACTCCAGGTTTCAGTTTAATATTTGGAGCACTTCTGTCAAAATCTGTCTTCTTAAAGTGCCTTGAACACAACACGTCTCCTTTTTTAGGCTCCCAGATGCCTGCAGCATTCACATCAAGTCTTTTCATGGCTAATACCCATTTTCTTTTGACGTTTTCATCTGTGGGGAATCTAGAAAAAAACATACAAACAGTATCCTAATATTAAGCACTGTCAATATATACTTGAACTAAGGTTGTGACTAAATTGGTTCACTGAGAAGTTTGTTACTACTCTTGGGAAATGGACTATTCAGGAAGCCATCATGAATCAAGCTTTCAGAACTTTCAGTTTTAATAGATTTTTCCACCAGTCACGCTGCAAACATATGGCCCTCATTTCAATTTTTCTCATATCATAAAGAAGAAAAGTTTCAAGGGATACTTCAACCTTACATTAAGATTCACAACTGGGGGGTTTTCCTTCATCTATCTACGATAATACCATTTGGGACTTTTCCTATGTGAAGCCATACCCAGAACTGATCCCAGATGAACAGAGTACCTCATACTTTCATTCTTCTGGCAGCATCAGAAAGTTGCTTTGTACAGCATTTAACACACAACAGGTCTATAAATGCTTAGTGAATGAAGGCAGACAACAGCTGCAGAGTTTGGGGTTCTAGAGAAAAGAACTGTTTTGAGAGATCTGGAAACCAATAACCATATCTTCTGTAATTTTCCAAGCTGATTCAAATCTTTTTTTTTTGGAATAAGGTGGGGTATACATACTCATTTTTTATTTCCTCATACTTAGCAAAGTACTTATCAGATCTTTCTCTAGCACATAGCACAGTGCCTGGCACAAAAGCAGCAAAATAAACTTCTAGCAAATGAATAATTATTAAAATTAAGATCATCTTGACTTACCTGTAATACTGTTAAAGAACCCTTGGTCTGAACTTGTAATTTACATTTTTTCTCTACAGCATAAGTTTGATCTATTTCTAAATAGAAAGGACAATATATTTGGGCAAAGATCCTTCCTTCAGATTGTAAACTCCATATAAACAAAACAATTTCTTTGAAGCTATGTTAAAACACAAAGTAACAATATTAACAAAAATGAGCTTGATATTTTTGTTTACTAGCCTTTGATACCTTGACAGGAATCTTAAACTTTTAAACTAAGTTATAAAAACGTAAATGTATCACTTCAAATTCACTTAAAAAGCTATTTATTTAAAAAAAGCTTTGGGAACTAAAGGTCAAAACTGAAAAATTAAGTATAACTGTCTTTGGCTTTTTTAACAGAAGTACTTGGCTTAACTATGGCAAAATCTTACACGTGAAACGTCAGTCCTTTTAACTTGGAATTTGGCAAACAGCGGGAAGCACATCCAATGGCCGAGCAACATTTCACCATGATTTTAGCAACTCATAACAGAACTGAAAGAAAATTAAAACGGTAAGAGTTAGCAATTTCAAAGCTAAGGAGAACATGTTTACTTTTCCCAGCGTGTTTTGGGTGACGTGAAATCATGCTAGAAAGCCAAAGGCAAATATTTTCTTCCAACACTAACAGCTCTAAAAATTTTCCAGGGGCTTGCCTCTTCAGAAGGCCAATCATTTTTTTCACTGCGCACCCCGAAGCGTCTGACCCAGTCTTGCAGGCTTGTACATTTCCCTTCCGCCTTTTTACAGGCACCATGCCACAAGGCCTTTGCACACGAACTCCTACTCATCTTTTTAGCTCACGTGTTGCTTCCCCAGGGAAACCTTCCTTGGCACCCAGATTAATCCGATCCCCTCCAGCATTAACTCTCATAGAACACACACTTCTTCCTAGCACTTCTCAAAGCTGTAATCTTAATTTATGTCAGTGATTCATTCTGTGATCAATGTCTTTCTCCTTTGCCAGTCTGTGAGATCCAAGAGGGCATGGTGGGGAGTGTACTTTTTCTCACTTTTTGTCCCCATGATTAGCTGGTGACTGGCATACAGGAAACGTCAATGCATATTTTGAAGGAATGAAGAGCGACTAAAAGCAGCAGCTGCAGAAGCAGAGCGCGCCCGTACCCGCTCTGAGCCCGGAGGCCTGGCGGAGCTCCGCCCCTTTCTCGAGGCACCAGGCCGCTGCAACGGGAGAGGGAGGGGCCGCCCTGTCACAAGTGCGGATGCGGCCGGAGAGCGTCCCTTTCTCAGGGGCCACCCGGCGTCTCCGCGCCGCTGCGGTCCATCTCGCCCCGAACCACGCCCAGGGCTTGGGCGAGTAGCGATGGGGACTGGGGGGGTGGAAAGAAGAGGCAACCTAAGTTATTACCGTTAGCAGCTAAGTCAGCAACTGACGTCGACAGCAGAGATTGCGTTTTCCTTCACTTCCGCCCCGTCGCCCCGAGAACCGGAAATCCGGCTGCCCCGGGTCACGTGCTGAGCCGCCATATCAGCTCGGCTGGCTGCTGTGACCGAGAGGGGGTGCGCTAGTGACGCTACTTCTCTGGGCGTGGTTTTCATCCTGGGGGAAGGGTCCGTGGAGTTTGAGGGGAGATGGAGGAGATGGCGGCCTCGGCGCGGGAAGATGGCGCCCGCGGCCAAAAGCAAGGGCGGCGGGGCTGCAAACACTATGACAGAGGATGTCTCCTGAAGGTGATGACTTCAATGGGCTCTTCCCATACAGGCTGCCGCCGGGTCGGGTGGGGGCGGAGTGGGCCAGGCGATTAGGCTTGGGCTGAAGTTAGAGGCTAAGCTGTTTGTCAGGATCCCTCTTCCACCTCGAACTGGGTTCCCGCTGTAGAGAACGTTTTGGCAGGGCGACCACAGGCCGCACCCGTACTCTTGTCTTACTTTGTATGCAAAGTCCTTTTTGCTTGGGAAGAGCACAGGCTTGCACATCAGTTGCTGTATCAATGGGTTTAGTCTTTTGCTACTGGAAGTAGACTGAGGCAGCGTCGGGCCTGGGCCGGCTTTTCCCCAGGATGACTTTCAGGTGTGTGATGAAGTAATGAAAGAGGAGTAAGCGAGTGGAGAATCGGAATACGATTTCAGCTCCTGTAGTAACAGTTTTACCGCTCGCCAGCTTCATTTTAGAGTCAGGGAGTGAACCTAAGGCTGCCGAGGAGAAAATGCTTTTGTGACATGGAAAGCCAGCCGTGTGATTGCCACTAAATAGGAGATTACGTGTAGGAAAGTGCCTACTATACATATATTCTTGTTTTTGCCGTTTACTTTGAGGAAAATTGCCGGTCACTCTAGAACTTTTTAAATTGGCACCCGCTCAGAGTTTCCTGATTTTGTTGTTGCAAGAAGCAGTTTGAAGATTTTAAGAAAGCGTGAGCTTTGGAGTCCCACAGCCCTACCCACAAGTCATAGCGCTGCCCCTTGATAGCTCAGTGCTTTTGAGCAGGTGCTCCATTTGTACAGTAGGGCTGATAGAGTTACTGTTTCATAAAAAAGTATGAGGCCTGTAAAGACCACTTAAAGCCTTCTTTTAGGCCAGGCTTGGTGAAGTTCCTCCACAGCACTGGATGAAGCTTTTTCAAAGTCATTCACCAGGTGTTGTGTAAACAAATTGAAGGCTGTCCTTATGATTCCATTTCCACTCACTGATACGTTGTTACTGTTTGAAACTTGATGATTAGAACTGAATTCGACATTTTGGCCCTTTCCCCCAAGAAACTACATAAATATATCTGAGTTTCATAGAATTTACGTACTTGACCCTGAGTATCAAATACTTTTTGCCCGCTCTTGCTCCTTCCTTCAATACTAGAAGCCAAGTGAAGAGTTTTAAGGAGGAAGTAATCAACTAAATCAAATGCTGTTGTTTGAGTAAGATAACTGAAAATTGAACTTTAAATTGGATGAGGAGGTCCCTGGTGATCTTGACAAGAGAAGTTTCAGTGGAGAGATTGGGACAGAGCCTGATTGGAGTGGATGAGAGAGAGAGAGAGAGAGTAGTTAAACTGGAAATCTTAAATTTTTTTTTAATGTTTATTTATTTCTGAGACAGAGACAGAGCATGAGTGGGGGAGGAGCAGAGAGAGAGGGAGACAGAATCAGAAGCAGGCTGCAGGCTCTGAGCTGTGCTGGGCTCAAACCCACAAACCGTGAGATCATGACCTGAGCCGAAGTTGGTCGCTCAACTGACTGAGCCACCCAGGTGCCCCTGGAAATAGTTTTTATAGACAATTCTTGGAGTTTTGTTGCGAAAGAGCACAAAAAAACAAACCACCAAAAAAAACAAAAAACAAAACCCAAAAACAACAACTCTGGTTGCTGTGAGATTTAGAATCATGATTTTTTTTTTTTTTAATCTTTAAAATGGGAGGTATTGCAGCATGTTTTTGTACTCTTGGAAATGACTCAGTAAAGTGAGAACATTTTTAATGCAGGAGGGAAAGAGAAAACTGTAGGAGCACTTACTGCCCTTGAGTAATCAAAGAAAAGATGGGATCCAGTGCACAAGTGGAGGAGTTGGCCTTACGTAAAAACATGGAACAGAGGACAGAGTATTAGGTACATTTGCAAGTAGGTTGGTTGATAGAGTTTGTGGTAGGATGTTTTCTTTTGATTATTTCTATTTTCGTAGTGAAGTAAGCAAGGTATCAGCAGAGTGTAAGGGTGGAGGAAAAGCTGTAAAGAAAGAGATGTGAAATAATCACCCAGATTTTAGGTCCTAGATTGTAGAAGAATGAGGGAGTCAACTAGGGAAGTATAGTAAAAACTCATATTTTATTAGTGATTTTGACTTAGAAGTGAGACCAGTGGTCCCTTTTCTTCAGCTGTCTCTAGCTGTTCCTATACAGGAGAGAATTGGATTTAACCAGACTTGGGGTTTTGGTTAGGTATGTAGAGGAAGAGAGAAGGAAGGAACTAGAGTATGTGCAAGGGAAGAATTGAAGTGAGTTGGGAAGAGAGGAAGTAGTGATTAGAGAATTGCATGCTTGAAATTAAGATAGAAACAAGATTCAGTTGTTTAGAGCAGTGGTTCTCAAAGTGTGGTGAATGGACCCTCCACCCTGTGATTCCTGAGGCCCTTTTAGGTCAAAACTACTTTCTAATACTAAGATGTATTCTTTTTCAGTGTATGCAAAAGTGGTGATTAAAATTGCTGGCACCCTAGCAAAATGAAGACAGTGGCACTGACCTGTGCTACACCTATAATTAAAAAAAAAAAAAAACAAAACCAGTTTCACTTAAGAATGTCATTGATAAAATTCTATAAAATCTCAGCTCTTGAATACATGTCTTTTTACATGTTTTTTACATGTTTGATGAAATGGGATGTTTTCATCAAGAACTTCTGCAAACTAAGATGGTCATTGTGAGGAAAGTTCTTATGCAATTGGATTGTGCGCTGAACTAGTAGCTTTCTTGTGGAACATTTCTTACTTGAAATTTGGCTTTTCAAATTTGAGTATTTGGTGGACATTTTTTTGAAAAGGAGAGAAGTGAAACTGTCATTGCAAGGAAGATCATTGACAGTAATAAAATTCAAGCTGTCATGTAAAAATTAGAATTAAAATTAAAAAAAAATTTTTAATGTTTATTTATTTTTGAAGGAGAGAGAGAGACAGAGTATGAGTGGGGGAGGGGCAGACAGAGAGAGACACACACATACACAGAATCTGAAGCAGGCTCCCGGATCTGAGCTGTCAGCACATAGGCCGACGCGGGGCTCAAACTAATGGACCGCAAGATCATTACCTGAGCCTAAGTTGGATACTTAACAGACTGAGCCACCCAGGTGCCCCATAATTAGAATTTTGGAAAACTTGGATTATTCTCTGTAAGCTTGAAAGTGTCCCAGTACCTAAAGACTTTTCTGATGAGATCGGTAATGATATTAACAAGCACAATTTTTTTTTTTTATCTTGCATGGAAAATTTGTGAACATTTGAAAGAGCTATAGAACTCAGTGAACTGATATTTTCCAAATGACCAATGCGTGCGTAGAAGATCCATTCGGAGTGCAAGGTAGATCAATGGATTTTGATGTAATGGAGAAAAGTTCACATACAATTTCAGAGTCCGTGTTACAACTAATTTATGAATTGTTGAGTTTTGTTGTAGTATCAGAGATGAGTATTCTTGCAAAGGCTGTTAAAATACTCCTTTTTCCAACTACATATCTGTGGAAGGCCAAAGTTTCTTCATATACTTAAACCGAATACAGAAGCAGAAATGAGAATTCAGTTATTTTGGGAGAAAGTAGTTATTTCATTAAAATAATGTTATTTATGTTAACATGTAATGGGTTTATTACTATTATTTTTAAAAGAAGTAATGAATATTTAAAAAACCTTTCAATTTTATAATATGGTGTCAGATATAATTCACATAATCAAAAGCTCTTTGAGATCATCAGTAATTTTTTTAAAGTTTATTTCGAGAGACTGAGCACGAGTGGGGGAGTGGCAGAGAGGGAGGGAGACAGAAAATCCCAAGCAGGCTCCACACTATCAGCGACCCAAAGTAGGGGTGGTAGGGTGCTCGAACTCACAAAACCGTGAGATCGTGACCTGAGCTGAAACCAAGAGTCAGATAGATGCTTAACAGACAGAGCCACCCAGACACCCCGATCCTCAATAATTTTTAAGAGTGTAAGAGGTCCTGAGACCAAAACATTTGAGAACCACTGTTCTTTGGTATGACCTTGAGAATATGTGGCTGAGGAGGGTTGGAGGACAAGGTCATTGGAAGTAAGAAAGTCAAGGAATTGAGAGTTCATGGTATTGGAAGGATTATAGTGGTAGATATGCAGATCACTAAGATGTAGGACAAGAGTAGTGTTGGGAGAGAAAGGGTACCAGTTAAGTGTTAAAATCTTTAAGGAATGAACTGTATTGTGGTAAATTATGGTGTAAGATCTTCAGAAATGAGTGGATCTGGAAGGTCACAGTATACTGGAAACTATGGGGTGAACTTACTGGCTTGGAAACTTTTTTTGATGTACTATACTATTTAGGATAAAGCTAAGTTACTAATGGTAACAAAAAGGCCCAACAGTAATATAGGTTAAAAAATAGAATTTATTTCTTCCCACCTAACAATTTCAAGGTTAATTATCCAGTTTGGTAATAAGACTGTTCCACATGATCACTTCAGGGACAAGTTTTCCCCACTGTATTTTGCCCTGCTTTAGGACATACAGTCAGCAGGTGGGTTGCTGCTATGTCCAGGTTTCATCTGATGGAAAGGAGAAAGGGAGTGTGGAGGAGGAGGCATGCCCAGTTTCATAATACTCAGGCCCAAGAGTGACACTGATTTCTGCTTGTATTCTTTTGGTAAGAACTTAGTCATTTGGCCACAGCTGAAATCAAAGAAAGCTGGGAACTGTAATAAAGCTGGGCAATTGTGTCTGGGAAGGAGAGAATAGATTTTGCTAGTCTGCCACTCTTGAAAACAACGACGATCTCTTACATTTATTGCATCCTCTAAAACATCAAGCATATAGTTGATGATTAATAAACACAAGCAAATTAAAATATATATAATCTTTATGATATTTAATGTTTAAGGGGTTAAGTAGGTAATTGAATTTATCTGGAAATGTCTAAGAAGAAATTGCCTGCCTGCTTTTAAGGCTGAGAATGAGTTTAGGGTATTGTGAGATTAGTTCTTCAGTCCAGAGATTTCCATTCTTCATGATTCCTTTATCTTTAAGGACCAGATTATGTTCAACTTAATACAGACATAGATGTTGAAGGGAATAATTAAAATATGCTAAGAAACAGTGAAAAGTTATGTTTAGGATTAGTTTACAAACGAATCCATTGGTTGTATTCTTTGACCTTGTTCCAGGAGGAGGAGGAAGAAATTTTTTTTTTTTTTTTGTATTGCAAACTTGTTTTTCTCTTTTTATAACTTTTTTTCCCCCTTGGGCATTAGGCACCTTGTTGTGACAAACTTTATACTTGTCGGTTGTGTCATGATAACAATGAAGATCATCAGCTAGATCGCTTTAAAGTAAAGGAAGTGCAGTGCATAAACTGTGAAAAAATCCAACACGTAAGATTTTACCACATTTCTATTTTCTTTTTAAATAATGTTAAGGTGGCTTAAAAAAAATTGGTATTGCAAGTGACTTCTTTAATTCTAAGCAATATCTTTGATTTAAATGTTTAAAACCTTGTAAAAATCTGCATTTACTGTAACAAACTGGATATTTAAATGATAATACAAAATGTTTTGATAAATTTAGTCCAATTTTTAATTACATGTATCTGTTTTAGGCCCAACAGACTTGTGAAGAATGTAGCACATTGTTTGGAGAATATTATTGCAGTATATGCCATCTTTTTGACAAAGACAAGAAGCAGTATCATTGTGAAAACTGTGGAATTTGTAGGTACTGTATGTAAAATGTTCTTTTCCTATTCTAATGTACCTGGGCAATAATAGTTTTTAAAATCTTTATTGGGATATAACTTGCATCTAATAAAATGCCTTCAATTTATTATTTTTTTTTTTCTAAATTTTTTTTAAAGTTTATTTATTTTTGAGACAGAGAGAGCATGAATGGGGGAGGGGCAGAGAGAGAGGGAGACACAGAATCGGAAGCAGGATCCAGGCTCTGAGCCATCAGCCCAGAGCCCGACGCGGGGCTCGAACTCGCGGACTGCGAGATCGTGACCCGAGCTGAAGTCGGACACTTAACCAACTGAGCCACCCAGGCGCCCCTAAAATGCCTTCAATTTAAATGTCTAGTAAGTTTGACAAATATATATAGCTGTGTTACTAACACAGTCAGGATAAAAAACATTTCCATTATTCTGAAAAATATTTTCATGCCTCTTTTGTAGTAATCATTTAATTAGCCCATCAACTATTGTGTGGCTATTTAAATTGTAACTTTTGGATGTAAAATATGTTTTTATATAATGTGTTTTGTGGGCAGCTGAAATAGAAAATTAGGGTAGAGTTTTCTTTTTTTTTTTTACAATTAGTTTTTAAAAACATTATCAGAAAGTATAGGATGATTTTATAAAAATTGGAAAATATGAGAAAGTAGAAAGAATAAAAATAAGCTACAGTCCAGTCTCCCACTGACAAGCTACTACAGACATGTTGTCATATAGGAATTTTTTCTTTCCAAAAATTTTTGAGCATTACATACAAAAACATATATGTAACGTTGTGTACATTATAAACTATACTTTCTAAAAAAACGTTTATTTTGAGAGAAGCGTGCATATGCAGGGGAGGGGCAAAGAGAAAGGGAGAGAATCCCAAGCGAGCTCAGCACCGTCAGTGCCGGGCCCAATGTGGGGCTTGATCCCACAAACCATAAGACCTTGACCTGTGCTGAACTCAGGAGTCAGATCCTTAACCGTCTGAGCCTCCCAGGCACCCCTGTTGTAAACTGTACTAATAGAATAACTCAGCCACTCAATTTAAGAAATAGAATGTTTCCAGGGCACCTGGGTGGCTCAGTTGGTTAAGCGTCTTGACTCTTTATCTCAGCTCAGGTCTTGATCTCCTGGGTGGCTCAGTTGGTTAAGCATCTTGACTCTTTATCTCAGCTCAGGTCTTGATCTCGTGGTGAGTTCAAGCCCCGAATTGGGGTTCTGTGCTGGGCAAGAAGCCTACTTAACAAAAGAAAACTGTTACCAATACTGTAGAAGCTCCAAGTGTTCCATATCAGTCTTTTTCCATAACTACTGTCTAGAATATTTTAAATCACTTGTTTTTATGTAGTTTGTTTTTAAGGAAGGATAACAAACATACCAAAAGATGTAGAAGTCATAAACAGTCTTATGAATTTACTTATGAAAACATTTTTTTAATCACTACCCAGATCAAAAAATGGAATGTTCATAGCACTGTAGTAGCCTCTCTCATGCCCCCTACAAGTCAATAAATACACTCCTCTGAAGGTAACTACTCTCTTGAGCTTTGGGGATCCTATAGTAAATGATCTTTTGTGTTTTGTTTTATATATTTTAAGGTGTTATGTATTTTAGGTATTTATATAGAATTGTTCTGTTTTCCTTTGTGATTGATTTATCATTGTCTCTTTTTATCTTTAGTTATATTTTCTGCCTTAAGAGCTGTATCTATATCAGCTTTCTTTTGATTAGTTTTTGCATGTATGTCTCTTTTCATTCATTCATTCATTCTTGAGAGACCAAGGGAGAGTGGGGGAGGGGCAGAAAGAGGGAGACAGGATCCAAAGTGGGCTCTTGCAGACAACAGAGAACCCGATGCGGGGATCAGAGTCACAAACCAGGAGATCATGACTTGAGCTGAAGTTGGACACTTAACTGACTGAGCCACTCAGGTGCCCCCCTTTTTATTTTTTTATCCCAAACATTTTGTATGCTTACATTTAAGGCATGTAGCTTATATGCAGAATGTAGTTGAATTTTATTTTTTATTCAGTTTAATGAAAGCTGTGTTTTAATTAGCATATTTAGTCTTATTAATATAATTGTATATATAAATTTTAAATGTACAATTTTACAGTTCAGTCGACAAGTTTAGTATTTTCTATCCCCTTAGTATTTATCTGTCTTTTTTTCCGTCTCCTCGCTTGCCTTCTTATGGATTAATCGGCAATTTTTCTATTTTACTTTATTTTTTAAATATTTTTTAAAGTTTATTTTATTTTGAGGGAGAATGTGAGCAGGGGTAGAGCAGGGAGGGAGGGAGGGAGGGAGGGAGGGAGGAAGAGAGAGAGAGAGAGAGAGAGAGAGAGAGAGAGAGAATATATCCCAAGCAGGCTCTGCACTGTCAGTGCAGAGCATGATGTGGGCTTGAACCCTCAAACCATGAGATCATGTCCTGAGCTGAAATCAAGAGTTGGCCACTTAACCGACTGAGCCACCCAGATGGTCCGTGTTTTAAGTTTCATTTTTGTTCTCTATAAACTTATTAGAGATATATTCTTCCATTATTCTCTTGGTAGTTATCTTAGAAATTATACATCCTTGGCTTACTAGAGTAATGCATTTATCATTTCTGGACAGTGTAAGAACCTTAACTAAGAGGCTTTACGTGTACTTGTCATGTCTTTTAAACTACGATATTTTAAACTCTGTAAGACATTGTTTCAAACAGTATTCTCTTACATTTACCTACATATTTACCATTTCTGTTGCTCTTCTTGCCTTTCTGCATTTCTTTCATCTTCAGGATTATTTTCCTTTGGCTTCAGGAATTCTTTTTATTAATACTTCCAGTGAGGCTCTGCTGGTGACAGATTCTGTCAGTTTTTCGTCTCTCTGAAAATGTCTTTATTTTCATTTTAAAATTTTGTCTTTGCTGAGTATAGAATTACTTTCTTTTTGCACTTTAAAGATATTCTGGTGCCATGGTTTCTGTTTCAGAAATAGCCTGTCAGGATTATTAGTGCCTCTTTGAGGGCAATCTTTTATCCCCCTCTTAATGTTTTCAGGTTTTTTTTTTTTTAACGTTTATTTATTTTTGAGAGAGAGAGCCTGCGCGAACGAGCAGGGGAGGGACAGAGAAAGAGGTATACAGAATCGTAAACAGGCTTCAGGCTCTGAGCTGTCACCACAGAGCCTGATGCGGGGCTCAAACCCACGAACCATGACATCATGACCTGAGCCGAAGTTGGACGCTCAACCGACTGAGCCACCCAGGTGCCCCCCTCAGGTTGTTGGTTTTTAGTTTTTCCATGATGTGTCCAGGTGTGTGAGATACTTATCTGGCTGGCAGTTTGTAGAATTTCTTGAATCTATGGCTTGATGTCTTCTGTTAGTTTTGAAATATTCTTGGCCAGTGTTTCTTCAGATAATGTTTCTGCCTCTTGCTCTTGGCCCCTTCTGGGACTTTAGGTGTAGACCTTTTCACTGTCCCATATGTCTCTTACATTTTTCTTTTTTTCTGTATTTATCTCTTGTCCCCTCATGCTTAAATTGGCTAGTTCCTACTGATGTGTCTGTCATACTGTGTTGAATCTGCTATTTAACCTATTGAGTTTTTAATTTTAGGTTTTTTTTTCTTAAAATTGTAGAATTTACATTGAATTTCCCACCCCCCCCCCATCCTTTGTAGTTTTAATTTTTTCAGGTGAAAAAAAATTTTTTTTCTTCTTTCAACATATTAATCACTGGTCATTTAAAGGCAGGGTCTGATAACTCCAATATGTTGATTATTTGTGGGTCAGTTCTGTTTTCTGTTTTTCCTCCTTTGGTGTTTGGTTCTTTAGTTCTGCCTTTTGGCATGCTTGATATTGTTTTTAGTTGGTTGTTGGACAAAATTGAATGCTATTTATTATTCTCCAAAGAGAATTTTCTTTTGGCAAGCAGTTCATGTAGAGCCAGATCCTACTAATCCAGTTAAAGATTGAGATGATTATGGGGTGCCTGGGTGGCTCAGTTGGTTAAGTGTCCCGACTTGCTCAGGTCATGATCTCATGGTTCGTGAATTCGAGCCCCGCATTGGGCCCTCTGCTGACAGCTCAGAGCCTGGAACCTGCTTTGGATTCTGTGTCTTCCTCTCTCTCTGCCCCTCCCCTGCTTGTACTCTATCTCTCTCAAAAATAAATAAACATTAAAAAATAAATAAGTAAAGACTGAGAAGATTAGAGGCCAAGTTTTATTTATATTCCTGTTCTTTTTTGTTTTCCCTAACACAGGCTCCTAGCACATGTTTCCTCAGGGGTCTTGATTTAAAGTTTATCAGGGCAACTCTTGTAATGGGATCTGGGCTCCCAGTTTTTTGCCTCCCTAGTCGAGAAATTGCCAGAGGGTTTGCATGGTTTCATATCCTCTTACCTGCTGTTTGCTGCTTAGCTTGTTTGCTTCTGACAGTATAGTTTAGGATCTGCAAGTCCCCCAAGGAGGATGAAGCAGGGACTGTTGGATTTTTCTCAGTGTATTTCCCTTCTGTCTGGAATATTGACCCTTTAAGCCCTTTGTTGATTTTTTTTAAATTTTTTTTTTTTTTTTTTTTTTTACTGCTTTTAAATTGCTTGTTTTCTTTGAATCCAGACTTTGTAGTTCTCAGTGGGAGCTTTGGTCCTGTACAAGCTATTTTATCCATTGTAGAGTGGAAGTTGACAATATATGTTTAGTTTTGCTTATTTTTTTTAACTCATGCTGTGTTTATTTTTCTGTGGCTTTTTTTTTTTTTTTTGAAATAGAGCCTTGTTTCTAGGGTTTCTCCTATTTGATTCATGAGCTCCAATTGATTTTCACTGTTGTACAGAGTTATTTTGTATGTCAGATCTGCACACAGCTTTTAATTACCACTATTACAATAAAGGAATCAATACATTTTATAGTTAATTTGTTGACTCAAGTTGTTGAGACTGCAGGATACATATCTCATACTACCCTGTATACATTAAGCTTTGTGAAGTTAAGATATTTTTAAATTTTAAATTCCTATACCTGGTAATATTAAGCTTCATGAAATCAAGGTATTTTCAAAAGTTTAAATTTTTATACCTGAGAGTACCATGTACACAGTGTGTGCTCGTAATGTGTAGGCTGTGCATCTTAAGCAGAATGTTTTTGGTGTTATGATTCCTTTCTGTATGTGAGGAAAATTTGTCATCAACATTTACCGTCTAAGTATGTTTTTAAAACCTTTTAAAATAACAGAATAAATATTTTGTTATATATATTATTATGAATGATAGAAGTAAGAATAAAGGCAGTGAAAAACAACTTCATTGGAAATTTTAATAAGAATTTAAGCATTGTAAATCCAAATTTTGATTCCATATTTTTCTAGTTTTGAAAAGATATGTACTAAATTTGACAATATCCCTTGACTGTAACTATTCACTGGTCACTTGTCATGAATCTGGCACATGTCTATCTTGTTAATAACTGATTCTAGGTTTTAGATATAGTTCTGATAGGTTCTAGCTTGTAATTACTTTTGGTTCTTCTTGCACTTGTACCATCAAAATGTAATATTGATTCCAGATCTCAGATACATCACTAGTAAGATTCTGGCTTATCCTTACTTGTGTCTATGCATTGCCAAATTCAGTGTTTTTGAAACCTTGTATTTAAAGGTGGCCATCATTTTAGTTCCAATATAACAAAATATTTTTTATTTTTAGATTTATAAATCCCTACTAGAATGTCAGTCCTGTGAATTTTTTCAATTTTTACATTGTCTATTCTCTTCCAAATGCTTTATGCACATACTTCAACATTTGTCCATTTTACTCAGCCATACTGAGTAAATTTTGGTGTACGAACATAATAAAAGATGGAAGAATGCTGTCACACATCTTTTTAGCAAAATGGGATGGTTTAGGTTCATGTAACAAAATACTGTGAATTGAAGTCCTTGTTGAATGACTAGATGAAGAATCCATGTTTGTTTTTTTTTTCATTTGAAATACATTGTTCATTTTTTTTGAGTGAGGCCATTCATCTATGGTATGTGTTTTAAAGGATTGTTATCACTTCAAGTAGGTATTTTAGGTGGCATTATGTCTTTTGTCATTGCTCAAAAATCTTTGAAACATCTCAAAAATCTCAAAAATCTTTGAAACATTTCAAAATCTTTGAAACAAAAAATATTTATTTTTGAGAGAAACAGAGTGTGTGAGTTGGGGAGAGAGAGAGGGAGACACAGAGTCTGAAGCAGGCTCCAGTCTCTGAGCTGTCAGCACAGAGTCCGACATAGGGCTTGAACTTTGTAAACTGCAATATCATGACCTGAGCTGGAGTCTGAGGCTTAACTGAATGAGCCACTCAGGCGTCCACCCCTCTTTGAAACATCTTTGTACAGTTCTTTCAGAGTGCCAGTGGCACACTGAAAATTCAACCCCCCCCCTTGGGGATTTTCAGAGCTGTTCATCTTCATTTTTTTCAGATTGTTAAAAGATATTGGGAGCAAACTCTATTAAATAAGATTGGCATATACTGTGTGTAGTCAGAAATTACATGTGACCATCAGATAATGACTATTTTTTTAAACAACAAAAATATCAAAAGACAGGTTAAAAAATGTTTTTGCAATAGCAGTGTTTTTGGAAACTCTACCCTCTCATGGTAACATTAAAAAAAATCATGTCATTTGAATGTATGAGTTCTTATATATTTGCATAAATATCAATCTTTTCACTTTGTAGCTAACCTTCTTTGATAATCTTTTACAGTGAGTCCTCTTTTGGATATTAAAGACAAGTATTTTTTGTCTTCAGTATATTATGAAATTTAGTTATTGCTTTTAGTTTATTAAACAAAGCTGCAAGGCAAGGGTGATCTGATTTCTTGTGCTTGGCGCTTAAGGCACCTCTAGGCTTGGCTCTGGTCTGGAGGTATGAGCTTGACGATTATTGTCTTTAGGCAGTAATCACTGTAAGGAAATCAGTACTGCTTAGAGTTAGTGATATGTTATTCCTGATTTTATATTTTAAAATAGCTTCATGATAGTTAGGTAATCTTTTGAGTGTGGCGGTAATTCTCTTAAAGAGTGATATGCCCTAAAAAGATAGGATTTCAGTTTTTCTTTAATTAGGGGCAGACATCCAATACTGAATTTTTTGGCAGAAGGTACATATATCCTTACTGAAATGTACTAGAATGAGCTTTTTTTTTTTTTTTAATAAATGGGGCAATAAAATTTCTTAGTGTTATTAGATAAGCACCATGATACTTACCATGAGAGTATGATATAACAGATGTGGTTTTGGTGTTCTGATTTCTGATCTAAAAAAATGTTTCATCCCTTTGACTATATAATTCCATTTTTAGGAGATTATCCCAAGGAAATAGAGATATGTACCAAGATTTCTGTGTAGTATAAGTCTTGTACCAATAAGTATAATGGTGAAAAATGAAAAACAACCTGTGTGTTTGGGAGATTGTTAATTTGCAAGCCCATATCAAAAGTAATATTCTTAAATGATATTTAGGGATTGGGAAAATGATTCATAAAAATTATCTGTCAAGATATTATACATACCAAAATATTAGCAATAGTTATCCATGAGTGCTGTGATCATGAGTGATTTTAGGTATTTGTTGGTATATTTGTTGGTTCATGTTCTTCTGGGTTTTATATGTTTTAAACAATGAGGATTACTTTTAAAGTTTAAGAAGATACAAGTTTGTAACTACATTTGGGGAAATATAACATCTAATAAGATGATGCTGTAAGAGAAGGATGTGCGTTTTCACATTTCTGCAAATTATTAAATAAGCATCAGACCAATCTTTGTCATGTGTAGAGCACTAGAGTATAGAAGGCATGATTCTTGTTCTTAAATTTCTATTCTGTTTGTGGAAGAATGGGCTTAATAAGCAATCACTGCTAGAGAGTTTGTCCGATTATAGGGATTGGAGTGGTCTTAATTTTAGGAATGTTTCAGTAAAGTTTTAACAGAGATAGGCCGAGGCTGAATAGATCAGAATGGTCTGGGTAGAAATAAATAAATAGCCAAGCCTAAGAAAAGGCAGTGAAAGGATGGAGTGAGGGGGTGGGACAGATAGAGACTGGAGTTGAGGATGGAAGTGAAGAGGTTATATTATTTAGAGTAGTTATTTTAAACGGAAGCAAATCTAGTTAGTCCCCGCCACCGTTTTAAAAAAAAGCATAAAAAAGAGATAAATACATGGTAAGGATAAGTACTGTTATGTGGAACTTTCATTAGCATTTCGAGTGTGTGTGTATATGTGTAAATGAAGGGAGAACTGGGTCAAGATGTAAAAATACTTACTGTGTGTTGAGGTGAAGTTTGAGAGACACTGCTGCAGTCTACCAGGTCACCTCTAACTGTGACTATGTACTGATGCCAAGTTGACTGTTTTTGTTTAAACAGAGTCTCCTGGTTTTTGTATGTTTGAAACATCTTCATTTTACTTTCATTTTTGAAAGATATTTTTGTCGGATATAGAATTCTAGGCTGACCGAATGTTGCTCTGCCGTATTTTGTGGATATACATTCTGCATTGTTCCCAGTGAGACATCTGGTGTCATCCTCTTTTTGTTCCACTATAAAGTCTCCCCCCCCCCCCCCCCCCCCCCCCCGGCTGCTTTTAAGATTTTATCTTTGGTTTTGAGCAGTTTGATTATGATGATCCATGATAGAGTTTTTTTTCATGTTGCTTGTGTTTAGGGTTTGTTGAGCTTTCCTTTTAAGGACATAACACAGAATTTTCATTTATCTCTTCTGTTCACAACCTCCAGAGAAGTTGCAAGTAGTCTTTATTCAGGACAGCCCTGTGCCTGAGTGTTCTCTTGTTGTGTAAGAAGGGGAAAATAAAAATTTGGGGACAACTAGCAATTTCTCTTTATCATATCTCTTTACATTTCAAATGGATAAAAGAAAAATATAAAAATTAAAAGCCATAAGTATTAGAGGTATACATATATTTATGACATAGAGGTTTCAAAAGTCTTTCCTAAATAAGAGATAGAAGCATAAGCCATAAAAGAAAATATCAATGGCTTTTTAATACATAGAATTAAAATGGCTGTATGACAAAATATGTAAATCAAGATAATCTTGGTCACACACCAGAAAATTGTAAGTATACAAATGAAAAAGGTTAATATTCAGGATATATAAACAGCTGCTTTAAAATGGTAAAAGACAAATACCCTAGCAGAAGAATGAAAAGAGCACATGGACAGGCAATCTACAGTAGAAATCCACATGGTTCATAAACATTAAAATATATTTCTTGTCTCATAATCTGAGAAACGCAAATTAAAATGACATCTTGTATTTGTCTATCATATAGGTAACCAGTGTTCACTAGGGTGCAGGGAATGCAGGTGCTGTCATACATTGTTAGTGCGGGTATAATTTAGTATTGTCTTTTTGGAGGTCTTTTGTCAGTATCAAAACCAGTGGTGCAGTACCCTCAGTACCCATAGTTTAACTTTTAGAAATCTTATAAAAGATTATCAACAGATAGGCTAAGTGATGTTTGTATAAAGATAGTTATTTTATATCATCGTATTAACTAAAGGTAGTAAATTATATAAGGGAATACTTTAAAAAATATGGTCTATCCATACTATGTAATACTATGTAATTATGAAGAGGAATGAAGTGGTTCTATATAGACAGACATAGAATAATCTTCAGGATATGTTGTTAAGTGAAGAAAAAGTCACAGAACAGGAAATAGAGAAAGAATCCATTTATGTAAAAAATAAAGCCCAAAGGGGGTGTGTGTGTGTGTGTAGATTTTTGTAGGAAAAAAGACTTGGATAGATACCATTCTGTAAAAATGAATCTAATCTTTTGACTTTCACATGTATTTTTAGGATTGGTCCAAAGGAAGATTTTTTCCATTGTTTGAAATGTAACTTATGTCTAGCTATGAATCTCCAAGGAAAGCACAAGGTATATAACTAAGTTTGTGTAATTTAAAAAATATTGTATTGTGTTTGAAAACTAGCTTAAATCCTAATATGTTTGGAAGCATGCTAATTTCAGATATTACCAAGTACAACTCTGTTGGTTTTTATTCTTAAGCAGTATTAAGTAGGTGTCCTCAGATCTATGCCTCAGAATATCTGATCTACAGTTCTTTTTCTTCTTCATAGTGTGTATGAATACTTATATCAGTTATTAGCATACTGTTGACAACTTCTAAGTAAGTTAGTAATGGATTCTTCTCATTGATACTGGTTTTAAGAATAAGTGAAAATGCACATTACAGAAGAAATAGCAATGTAACAGCATTCCAAGAAAATTCAGAAAATATTTTTGGGTTTTCTTTCATAGTTAGAAATATTTTTAATTTGGATATAGTAATTATATCATGATACCAGTTCCTTTAAGATTATTTTTCATTATTTAGAAAAAAAATCTAATACACATCAGAGAACAGAGAGACTAATGATTTTTAAAATTAAAAAAATTTTAATTCCAGTATAGTTAACATTAATGAGGGTTTTTTAAAAATAGGTACTAGATAATAACTGGCCTAAAATAGTCAAGTATTAAGATAAATTGAGATGAATAATGAACATTTGGGATATGGTGACAGTGAATAAGGGAAAAAGAATGGGGCTGAGTAAAGACTCCCAAGGTTTTTAGCCCTTGCTTTTAAGGTACTGGATAAATAGATTGTAAATTTGCTGGAGATAAAAGATTGAGTTTGGTTTTACAGATTTGAGTTGGGGTGATAGCCGTGTTATCTTTCAAAAACTATATACACATTTTCTCTTGTGGTATCTTTGTCTTGTTTCTCAGTTATTTCTTATTGTCTGTATTTTAGTAAATGGTCCTATCATGTACTCAGGTGCTTACTTAAAAAACCTGGGCATCATCCATGGCGTGGCGCTTTCCCTTACCTTCCCCCATTTAATCATACACTGTCTTGTCAAGTTAGGAACTCTGACACTGGAGGCTGCCTGTTGGAGTTCAAAAACCGTTCCACTTCTTATTGGCAAATGACTTTGGAAGTTATTTAGCTTCTCTAGGCCTCAGATACCTCATCTGTAAAATGGGGTAATGTACCTGTTTCATTTAGAGTTGTGGGACTTAACTGAGCTAATACAGGTAATGTACTTAGTATATGACATGTAGTAAATTTCAAGAATATGAACTCTTACCATTATCGATATTATTAAGTAGTTTACTTTGGAGCAAAACACATATAAAATAGATTCCAAATGTTATTGTCTCTGCATCTTTGGTAAATCTTGATTCACTGATTTTCCTTATGTGTAAAACGAAGATAATTTGAACAATTAAGATATACTGAGCAATTTCATTGTTTCAGGTAATGTGCAAAGCCTGAAATAGTTATGTGAGTCAGCTGTTTAGTTCTTATCTGACATATAAGAAACATGTATTTTTAATTATTATCTTTAGTAAGTTAGTAGTGTTGTTTCCTTTATTGTTTTTATTAGTAAATCTGTTTGTCATTTCCATTTAGTTAAGTTTTTAGTAATTTGAGTTTTTCTTTTAAACAGTGTATTGAAAATGTTTCCCGGCAGAATTGTCCAATATGTTTGGAGGTAAGCTTAAAATATCATTTGCTTTGGAAATATTCCCTGTTGAATTTAAGATGTGTGGATGTTTATATTGTCTTCATGCAGGCACTAACATTTATTTCCTTTACAGGACATTCACACATCCCGTGTTGTTGCTCATGTCTTGCCGTGTGGACATCTTTTACATAGGTAAAGGAATTTTGTGTTTTTTCTCTCAAAATTGAAAATAGTGCAGATAGTTTTTGTTTTACTGAAACAATGTTATATATTTTTTTCAGAACGTGTTATGAAGAAATGTTGAAAGAGTGAGTGTTTGATGGGATTTTTAAAAATTAATTATTGTAAGATGCTGATTTATTATTTTTCGGGGATGTGGAAGTGGGCCAGCTCTGTTCCTCACACTGTGTCAGGCGTGACATATTTATGTTGAGATGGGCAGGGTAAATGCATAGTGGTAAACTGGGCAAAGCGTCTTGTGTATGTAGGACTGCACCTTTTCCCCCATGTCTGCAGTATGCCTTATCTCATCCCTCATTTCAAGAGACTCTTATTTTCTGGCCTTGCTTAACAGGAGGCATGGGCTCTACCAGAGGCAATCGATAGCATTGTAAGATTGCTGAGGTATTGTCACTCAGAATCCTGTTAGGTCAGTATATTGGCCCAGGATAATCATCTGCAAAGAAAGCTGGTAACAAGATTATCTAAAGCAGAAACTTTATTATGGGGAAAGAATGTTACAATAAGATGAGAGTAGTTAGGATAGAAGAGACTGTGTAAATGTATTTTCATAAGCAGAAATTTTAATTTAATATAAGAGCCAGATAGAAGGGAACTTTTTCAGAATGTTTAGAGAGAAAATAATATGATCTAAGTTGCCTGAATATATTAAGGAATTGAGGTCATTTAATTAGAAAGTAGCTTAATTGGCTTTTAAAATATATTGAATATATTCTACAAAGAATACGGGCTGATTCCTTCTAATTTTAGAGAGCTGAGGAAAAAGAGTAGGTTTAAAAAATACCATGGATCCACCGATCATCTTAAAATTCAGAATAATGCTCTGTTTTGGATGGTTTATGTACCAATTAGCATGCATCCTCTTGTATACCTGAGTTGATACACTCCTTGTTAAATGTTTGGAAAATAACCTCTCTGTTTCTTCTAGAGGCTACAGATGTCCATTATGTATGCACTCTGCTTTAGATATGACTAGGTACTGGAGACAGCTGGATGATGAGGTAGCACAGACTCCTATGCCATCAGAATATCAGAACATGACTGTGGATGTGAGTACGATCAATGCCTAAAACTTTTCAGTTTCCTAGTTGATGTTCTTGTTTATTTTTGCCTTTTTGCTCAAATCTGTCTAAAAAATACTGCTTTGGCAGAAACACCAATGTGATGATTAATGGGAAGGACAAAATATAAATTTTAAATTCAAAGGACCAGACCAAAAAATTCTAAGAATACCTTTATGCAATTCTTCCCAACACTAGATGGCAGGCAGAAACTTTATTCTGAATTATTTATGTATTACTTGTCAGAGCCAGTCAGTCATGTAATGGTGTGGAGGTGAATTACTGGTCTGATGTTTTTAATGATGCTTTATTTCTAATTATTTTAAATTTTATTTCAGGCATACGTATTTGTTGATTTCTGAAGAAGATTACTTTTTGTTTTTTAATGTTCGTTACCCTTTTTATTCATGTGGATAATTGAATTGTTAGTAAGGTAAATGAAGGATTGCTTTTGGAATACTAATTGGTAATTACGTGATGTTTTACTAGAGGCTTCAGTGTGCTTTGTTCCATGTAGGTCATTTTTTCAAATAACAGCTTTATTGAGATATAATTTATATGCCATTTAACTTATCCATTTAAAGTGTGCAATTCAGTGCTTTTTAGTATATTCTTGGAGTTGTACAAACATCAGCCACCGTCAATTTTAGGATATTGCCCCCCAAAGAAATCCCATACCCTTTAGCAGTCATTCCCCAATCCCCTAGCTCTAGGCAACCACTAATCTTTCTACATTCAGATTGTATTCCAAATTATAATTTTGAACAAACTTGGAAGTTTTCTATTTACTATGGTATGACTATTCTATTTTTTTAATCTTATTTATTTTTAAATTTTAGTAAACATATCACGCAATGGTTTCAAGAGTAGAATTCAGTGATTTATCACTTAAATACAACACCCAATGCTCTCCACAAGTGCCCTTTTTAGTACTTATCACCCATCTAGTCCACCCCCCACCCATGTCCCTCCATCAACGCTCGGTTTGTTCTCTGTTGTTAAGGGTCTCTTGTGCTTTGTTTCCCTTTCTTCTCCATCCCCCCCACCCCTTCCTATATGTTCATCTGTTCTGTTTCTTAAATTCCACATATATTACTCAGTCATCAAAAAGAATGCAATCTTGCCATTTGCAAAGATGTGGGTGGAGCTAGAATGTATTATGCTGAGTGAAATAGGTCAGTCAGAGAAAGACAAATACTGTATGATTTCACTCATGTGGAATTTAAGAAAACAGGTATGAGTATTCTAAAGCTAATGCTTTTCTTACATACTAATGCGTTGATCTGTTTTCAGGTTAACACCTTTTTTATTTTTTGGGATCTTTGTGTTAGAAGAGATTAATTCTCAAGTGATATCTTACTGTCATTTTATTTATTTGTTTGTTTGTTTGTTTATTTTATTTACTTATTTTGAGAGGGAGACAGAGCATGAGCAGGGGAGGGCAGAGTGAGAGGGAGACACAGAATCTGAAGCAGGCTCCAAGCGCTGAGCTGTCAGCACAGAGCCTGATGTGGGGCTTGAACTCACAAGCCTTCGAGCTGTGAGATCTTGACCTGAGCCGAAGTCGGCTGCTCAACCTACTGAGCCACCCGGGTGCCCCTCTTACTGTTATTTTAGGGATGAGCCAAAACCTTTTATTTTTTAACTAAATTTTAAGAACTGCTTCTTTGGACTTTATTTTTGAGGCATAGAAGATTGACAACTTAGTATATTAAACCTAAAGAATAAGCAAAAAGATATTATAAGTGTGTAAAGATTTTATTAACTAAGATAATTTTGCAAGTGTCAAGGAAGAATAATGAAATCATGCATGTTGTTTTGAACTGTAAATATAGGTGTCAATCTGATAATGCCTATGTTAAATTTTATGCCCAGTACTATTTATATACTATTTGGGAACAGTTTTAAAATAAGACTTCTTGACTCAAATTTACACTTTCATTTTCTAAATTCAAAGCTACCTTAGTAGCCCTCTTAGAATTTTCAGAAAATAAATAAAAGACATTTCTATTTGGGGAAATATTTAGACTTATCTATATGTGTTTCAGTTCTTCAGTATGATTTTTGAGGAATTGTTTTGGGCAGACAGTGCCTATTTGTATCTATAAGGTTTAATATACTTAATTTGAATTCTCTTCACTTTTCAGATTCTCTGCAATGATTGCAATGGGAGATCTACTGTCCAGTTCCATATATTAGGCATGAAATGTAATATTTGTGAATCTTACAATACTGCTCAAGCTGGAGGATGTAGAATTTCACTAGATCAGCAATGACCAGCGTTTATTACACTGGAAAACTCAGCATTTTCTGATCTAGGAAAAGGCTATCTTTAGTATTTTGTTGTCATAATGTGTCAGAATCTATGCATTAGAGTAGATGTGTTTTGTACTAGTGTCACAGCAAAAAATCATACTGCAAGTACTTAAGGATTCAGGGTCTCTTTGTAGAATTGTCATAGCTCTATATTGGATGAAAGCCACTGTGCTTGTGTTTTGATTGGAAATTCCTTTAGTGTCAGTTTGGAAGCCAATGATGTTTGCCACTGAAATTCACATCCATAGAAGTATGTTATACTTTCATGGAACTTCGCTTTAAGTGACACTCTGCACGCAGAATTCATTTCTAGTTCTTGATAGAACTGCACTTACTTCTCAGTATTATTCTTGACTTTTTAAGGGCTGTGCTATAATGAGAATATGTTGTATCTTACTGTTGAGATATTACTACATATACTTTAGAATTTTCTAAGACAGTCCTTTGGATCCTATAAATGTGAATTTTGATGTAATAACTGCTAATAAAATTATATTGAAACAGTGTTTTATAGAAAGTTTTTTCCAGGTTTATCTATTTTTGGCTTAGTTTGGGCAATATAGTCTTATATATAATTCTGTCTATAAATACAAATATGCATACACATATATGTATTATATATTTCTGTAGAAAATCTCTTTTCTTTCTTTTGAAGTACTCTTCCATTAGAGTAGTTGGAAAAAATATAAAACAGTAGAACTCTTCCAAGCCTTAAGAAAAACCATTAACATTGAAAATAATTTTGTTTTGGTTTCCTGGAATTATTTCTTCGAAGAGTGATTAATCCATTCAGTCAGCAAGTAGTTAGTGACCAACTACTATGTGCTGGGTAAGGTTCTAGATGGTTGTGGAGACAACAGTGAGCAAGACAAAAGTCCCTGCCCTTGTGGTGGTGCCTCATGACTAGCTTTTCCCTTGTTTTTTTGTTTTTTTGTTTTTAATGCATGAGGTGGTTGTCTTTGTTGTAAATTGATTGTTTCTTTCTTCTCGAAGTGCTTGAAAGTAGGTGTGAATGAATAGAAGGGGCATGGAATATTCCTGGCAAGATCTGATTTTATAGTGCCTTTTTGGGTTATGTAATGGAATTAAACACACCTCTTAATTCAGGAACAAAATACACAAAAGATTATTTGATGATCCTACAACTTATACAGTAGTATTCCAGTTTCTAACATAGCCTATTTATAAAAACCTTTCGGTTAGGAAATAAAATGTGTACATATTAGTTCATGGGTATTTATTGAATACCATTTTTCTAATTTTGAGCTAGTTGAATCTCCTGCAAATAAACAAGGTTGAAGGTTGGCTTACAACTAGAAATCCTAACATTTCTGGTACATTTATTTATTCTGTGGTAATCTCATTACCTGGATAAAGGCAATAGTATTGATTTCTAGTTTTGAGCCCAGATCTTTATTCTCTCCCGCCTTCCTGTCTTCTGTGTTCTACTCTTTTTCCCTTCCTGTGTTAGTTTCCTTGGCTTAGGCAGAGCAGTAGTGCTGATCTTGATTTGGGGAAGGAATGAGATATCTTCCCAGGTGTTGCCAATCAATATACAGATTAAGGAAAGACTAATTTTCTAGTTGTAATACTTCCGTTTTTAATTAAATTTTTTTTTATTTTTTAAAGTTTATTTTTTATATAATTAGAGAGCAGGTAGGGGAGGGGCAGAGAGAGAGGGAGACAGAATCCCAAGCTGACAGTGCAGAGCTGGACCTAGGGCTCGAACTCAAGAACTGTGATGGCTCGAACTCAAGAACTGTGATACCATGATCTGAGCTGAAATCAAAAGTTGGACACTTAATCAACTGCATCACCCAGACACCCCTTAGATTTGTTTCAGAAAGCATGAGTAGAGGAGAGGGACAGAGGGGGAGAGAGAGAATCTTAAGCAGGCTCCATGCTCAGCGTGGAACCTGATGCGGGGCTCCATCCCATGACCCTGGGATCACAACCTGAGCTGAAATCAAGAGTCGGATGCCTCTCTGTTAGTAATACTTTTTGGTTCTGTTATGTCACCCTAAGCTAATTAAAAGCATACTGCTTTTAATCACAGGATCATTGGATCTTGAGTAGGAGTGAGTATAGAAAAGTAACAAAACTTTGTGTTTCGAGCACCTACTGCATGCCAGGCTTATGCATTAGCATTGATTGGCATTGGATAATTCTGTAGGGTAGGTGTTGTCTTAATTTTATAGATGAGAAAGCTGAGGTTCAGAGGTTAAGTGATATGCTTGAGTAAATGATAGCTATTAAATGTTGGGAGCTGGGAATTCAATTAGGTCTATGACCCCAAACACACCACACCACACTGCCTTTGACTCAAACTTCTATTTTGCTAAACTACCTACATAATAGCTAAGTCCTCTATCATGGAGGAGCTCATGATTTGATAGACTGTCCATTTTTAGATGTTTTAATTCAAAACCTGATTACTTAGATCTTTGAGGATCCAAATTTGTCCAAAATAATGCAGAATGAATGTATTACCACGTGTTGACATGCAGTCATGTGCTAGAAGCATTTTTCTCATGCTCTTGAAGTCTAGGCTGTAGCACCCAGGGTTTCTTCAAAGATATGTCCATGACATGTGAATTCAGTGTTCAAAAATATCTATTGTAGGAAATATGTAAGAAAAGGTGAAAAACAATCTCATCTTCCAGAGGTAAATAGTTTACATTTTGACATTTTTTTTTTCTTTTTCTGCTCAGAGACTTTAACAAAGCTTAGAGAAATGTTAAATGCTTAGTCTGATTTTAAGTATGGTAGAATTGTCCATGAAAGAATTGTCCCTAAAATAAGGTTGCCTTGCCACAGAATTCATATCTATTATGTTCTTATTTCAAAAGCCAGTAATTCAGTATGTTTATGAATATCAGGGTGTACAGAAACTCATTGTTTTATCATCAAAGAGTGTGCATGAAGTTTTTTTTTTTTTTTTTTTTTTAATGTAGCTTTCAGAGCCTTCTTAACTAGTAAATGGAGCTCTGTAGGATACTAACTAGCTTGTGTTCGAAGTAGTAGTATGTTTGTGGCATCGTAGATTTTAAAACCAAGATTTTTTCCCCCACTAAACATTTTTATAATGTGTACACGTTTAATTTTCTTTTAATTTGTTGAAGTTTTGGTCATGAATCAAAGTGAATGTGAGTACTATGGAGCCAAGATCCTATTTTATAAGTGCTTGTCACTTAATAGGTGATCAGTAGTGCATAATTTGAAGTGGGGGATGTCATTCTTTATGCCATTTCTTTCATCATCTCTGCTGAAATTCTCTTCAAGGTTTTTGCTGTTTGCCTTATATTCACTGAATTTTAAGTGGAGTTGTTTCTTACTGTCATTTTCTTTCTTTTTTTTTTTTTAATTTTTTTTTTTAACACTTATTTATTTTTCAGACAGAGACAGAGCATGAACGGGGGAGGGTCAGAGAGAGAGGGAGACACAGAATCTGAAACAGGCTCCAGGCTCTGAGCAGTCAGCACAGAGCCCGACGTGGGGCTCGAACTCATGGACTGTGAGATCGTGACCTGAGCTGAAGTCGGACGCTTAACTGACTGAGCCACCCAGGCGCCCCCTTACTGTCATTTTCATGTGGACTTTTCCTTGTGCTTGTCCAGTTAATCCTTTGGATTAAATGCCACCTTTGGGCAGGTCTGCTTTTTTGTTTATTTGTTTTTACATATCCCTTTTCATTCTCATAATAATTTTACACCTAGCTGATGGTCTTACATCTGATTTCAGTTTGTCTCCCCTTATATCCATCCCGCTGGGTTACTTTTCCTAAGCTTAGACTCATTGCAGTCTTGGTCAAAATAATGTACAGGTATACTAATGTTTATTCGATTAAGCCCAGATTCCTTACTTTGAAATCTTTACAATATTGTTCCCATTGTATCTTTTCAGTTTTATTTTACGTTCTTCTTTCACATATATTTTTATAACACACTACCTATGAATTTTTGCTCCTTTGTGCACGTGGTTCCTTCATGGAACAATCACTTTTAGAAAATGCCACTTCCTCATAGTCCAGCTTAAAGTTTACCTTTTCCATGGATGCTAATTAATATCCAAAATTATTCTGTAATTTCTCTCTCTCTCTCTCTCTCTCTCTCTCTCTCTCTCTCTCCCCCCCCCCCTTTTTTTTTGTGAGAGAGAGAGCAAGCGGAGGAGGAGCAGAGAGTGATGTAGACAGAAACCCAAGCAGGCTCCATGCTGTCAGTGCAGAGCCCGATGCAGGGCTTGAATTCAGAAACCGCGAGATCATGACATCAAGAGTCAGATGCTTAACTGACTGAGCCACCACGCGCCCCTCTCCCTCTTCTAAACTATAAACACTTTGTACCAGTTTTAAAAGATTTAGCATTTCATTTATTATAGTTCAATTTTTGCTTTTCCCCTCATTTCAACATTGCACATCAAACAGTATATAAAGCTTCTTGTAGAAAAAGCTGTGTCTGAGTTGGGGGTACGACTAAAACTACTGAAAGCTTTCTAGGAGTTGACTCATGAAGGACAAAACACAGGAGGTAACTAACTGATCAGGGTCAGGGTGAGAGAAAGCCTAAGACATTTTGAGGACAGTGATGGAGCTTTTCATCTCCTATCTTACTCATAAGAATTTGTTGAATTCAGAGGCTCCTGGGTGACTCTTGATTTTGGCTCAGATCATGATTTCATGGTTGGTGAGTTCAAGCCCTGCATCAGTGCAAAGCCTGCTTGGGATTCTCTCTCTGCCCGTCCCCTGCTCTCTCCATCTCTCAAAATAAATGAAAAAGAAAAAAGAATTTGTTGAATTTCTATCATATGTAAGAATCTGATAGAAGCGTGTGCACACATACTATACAAAAATTGGTTGAAGACACCCCCCCCCCAAGTGTTTAACACTAGAACATACTGAAATATGATGGAATCATACCTTTCTCAAACTAGAAGACAAGTCATGCTGGAATCTGGTCGTTCGGTTTATCTATTCATTTATCGCATTTAACAAATACTTACTTTGCACTGGTTTTGTGCCAGACACAGTATGTAGAGCTGGGTTATAAAAAAGTGAGTATGACAGTAAGTGACCTCAAATCATTCCTGGCTGGGAGAGGTGGGTGTGTGGCCAACAGAAAGTGCTGAAGGAATTTGGCTGAATTTGGCTGAATTCTAACCTTAGTGTTAAGTGGCTCAATAAGGAAGATGTCCTTAGAAACAGCCTCTTCAGGACAACTTTTTGGCTTAGTTCTGTCACACAGGGACCACAAAAATATGGTCTTTGGGAGATATGTAAGCCTGTGACTTGTATGCTCTCTCTTTTAGAATAAGAAGTTAAGCTTAGATTCCTATGGATGTCAATTAACAGAGGCCCAGTCTGTGATACGTGATACACTGGGTCCCTGGTGGAGCACCTGCCATTTCTCAGTTCATTAAGGATTGCTTTTGCCCAGATAATGTTGCCTAGGAATGCCAAGCATCTACTCTTGTAAACCTCTGATCAAGATCAAAGCTTCAGACTGACTGTACTTCCCCCTGCCCATAGACACAAACAACATATATTCAGAGTCAAAACTTTTTTTTTTTTTTTTTTTTGATGGAGAGCAAGTGGGGGTGGGGGGGGGGGGGGGGGGGGGGGAGGCAGGTGGGAGGGGTAGAGAGAGAGGGAGAGAGAGAATCTTAAGCAGGCTCCATACCCTGGAGCACAGGAGCCTGGAGTCCGGGGTCCAAAATGGGGCTCCATCTCATGACCGTGAGATCATGGCCTGAGCTGAAATCAAGAGTCAGACGCCTCACGGACAGTCACCCAGGTGCCCTGGAGTCAAAACTTTTCTTAATCACCAACTTGCTTCCAACGAACTGTTCTGTCCCATTTTTACTCTTTGTTCTTTTCCTTGTCTTACATATTCTGTTTTTCTGGAGTCCGAATTCAGAGTGAGCTAAGTGTGGTAAAGAGACTTCTTAGCCTGTCTAGAAGCGCCTGTAAATCCAGCCATTGCCAGTAGAGTGGATTTAGGTGAGGTTTGGCATTGGCTCCTCAATCCTCATGTGTTTGGGGACCCTGAGGTACTAAGCCTGCCTGATGGAGCTTGGAGAACCCTGAAAGGAAAGGACGGTTCTGGGTCTTCTTTCAGGGCCTGGTCACAGCACCAAAAGATTTTCTGAAACCCAGCCCTGAATGCCCTGGACTGTTGTCACCACCCCCTTCTCCCCACCTCCCACTTGGCATCATGACAGCATTTGCTTGAAATCTCTAGTTGGCATTTGTTCCAGTCTGCCTTGCTTAGATTATGCATATGTAAATGTCCCTTGTTAAATTCTAATTTCCTTTAGAGCAACTACTACAGCGTGTGACTTTGAACTTAATATGATCTGCGCTTTCTTAAAGTTTTAAAGGATTATATTTCTCCAGAGTTCTGAATCAAGTTTTAAATCAATTGGGAAGTAAATATGGGAGTCAAATATTGCTGCTAAAGCTGGAAAGGGGATTGTGGCTTGGACCTAAAGCCAGATTGAGTTTGTTCTTTCTTGCTCTCAGTTGAGTTTACCCATAAGGTCACAGGCTACAGGCCTCCCTTTTACAGGGGAGGCTCTGTTCTCGGCAGAGGAGCAGTGAATTATAAATACCGCAGCTGCCTGGGGCGAGGCTAGAGCCCTAGAAAGGGCTTAGACCACACCTGTGCAGTGGCTTTTTCTCAAATCTCACCACCATCCTGTAACTCTCCTCTGGTGGCGTGGGTTGAATGGAGAACCCATGGAAGGAGGGATGGAAGTTTTTCTTCCCAGTACTTCTAAAGGGGGCAGGATTGATTAGCTGAGGCAAGAATATAGAGAAATCCTCCTTCAAAGACCCTGAGGCAGCCCTATTTCCTGGTATTTGGATGGGAGGTAATCTGAATCAGGTGAGCCCCTGTGGGCTGAATGTAATTTGCAGAGGATGAGGTAAATAATCTCTGGTACAGACTCTAAAATTGGCCTGACCTTCAGGGATGGTGAACCGTGGCACCAGGCAAGACCCACCTTCCACTCTGTCATTTTGAGACGGAAGCAGCACTGGCTGGTGTAAGTCTGTGCACTTTCTTATGTTTTTTTTTTTTTTTTTTTAAATCAAATCATGTTGTCCGGGCAAAGCACAGAATTTGTTAGAATGAATCTATCCCTTTCTTTTGACCTTTTTCTTTGCAAGTTAATGTATTTCGTCGGGGCATTTCATTTGTGAAGAATAACAAATTTGTTTAAAGTAACGGAATTACAGACTTTAGAGCTAGAAGACTGTATAGTCCAACCCACTCTGGTTTTGCTTGTACAAACCTGAAGCCCAGCGAACTGAAATTTCCTTGCCCAGGCTTTCTACAGAGGCCTGCAAAGGAAGACTTTCTCTTGATTTTCTGCACCATTATCTCCTCTGTGACTCACTAAATATGTGTTGGGCTAAATATATGCTGGAATAAATAGGATTGTCTCTTTTGACAAATACCCATCCAAGACATAAAGATCAAGAGAGAGGACCTGGGTTGGGGGAAGGGAGACATGAGGACTAGGGGAGAAGAAGGTAAAACATGGAGGAGTAAACAGAAGAGGTGTCTCCTCCAAGATGTACTGCCCAGTGTCATAGCTGGGTATCACAATCTAGGTGTATTTGTAGATCCCGACATTTGGGCTTCTAGTCTAGTCCAAAATTTCAGGGGAGGGCCATAAACAATTCTCAGAGTTACTCAATGTCATGAATTGTTTGTTGCATGGTCTGCTTGATATAATAGAAATAGCATGGGCTTTGGAAGCAGAGAGACAGAAGTTCAAATTCTTCCAATCTAACACATATTGGCGTGCGACCTTGGGTCAGCTCTTAACCACCTTTTACTCTGTAAAATAAGGATAGTAGTAGCAGTTTCATAAGGTTTGTGTTGTGAGGTTTACATAAGATAAAGCACTAAGGATAGTGCCCGGTGCACACTGAGCCCTCAGTAGGCATTAGGCTCATAATCTTCCTGTTGGCAGCATTTAGGTGATCTACAGCCTGTGCTCCCAGTGAATTGTACCAGTGTCCCCAAGTCTCCAACACTGGAAGAGGGTCTAGGCTCTACCATTACCATCTGGGGGCTGACTGAACTATGAGGTTCTTCCAACGCAGTCCTGTTTTATTCAGCTCGCAGCCCAGAGCTCTCCAACCCCTTGGACATACTTTTCATCCTGACCCAGATCTGCTTGACTTATTTTTTCATGATGGAGGATAGGAATTGATCGTTCTGTTCTTTATGGGGAAAGGCCTTTTCTCTCCTGCCTCCACAAAGGTTTCACCTGGCAAGTGAACCAGTCTTTGTATCTGCATGACGATCTGCTCAGCTGCCTGGTTGTTTGGTGGATGAATCAGTCCAGATGTATAAGCCTTGAGCTTGTTGTAGGAGGACCTCATTTTCCTAAAACCAGCTGACAGATTTCGTGAGATTGTGATGAGGGACATTAGCTTGGGGGTCATTGTAATACATTTTGCTTTCTCAAAAGAACAAATTTGTTCCTAAATTTAGAAGGGAAAAGAATCTTCCAAACTTTAGAATGGCTTGTGAATGGGAGACTTGGATTACTTCCTAATTTCTCTTATTAAGGGGCAAATAATTTTTTTTTTAATTTTTTTTTTTAACGTTTATTTATTTTTGAGACAGAGAGAGACAGAGCATGAATGGGGGAGGAGCAGAGAGAGAGGGAGACACAGAATCGGAAACAGGCTCCAGGCTCTGAGCCATCAGCCCAGAGCCTGACGCGGGGCTGGAACTCACGGACCGCGAGATCGTGACCTGAGCCGAAGTCGGACGCTTAACCGACTGAGCCACCCAGGCGCCCCAAGGGGCAAATAATTTTCCTCGCAATCAGTTTTCTTTTAGGTAAGAGCAATAATGATAATGATAATTCTTGATACATTTAAAGAAAGTCCCTCCCCATTAATAGCCATACTTGTTTATTAAGCAGTAGAAAAGAGTGATCAAGGTCACAGGCTCTGGAGACAGATTGCTGGGGTTTGTATCTTAGCTCTACCATTCACTCACTGTGTGACCTTGGGCAACTTATTTAACCTTTCTGTGTTTCATGGGTAATTTGCCGAGATAAGGTTATGTAAAATCAGACAAAGATAGCTATCCTGTGGTGTCTCTGATATCTGCTACCTCTTGAGATTCTCTTCCAAGCTCCATTTTTCCTTTCCTGCTTATTACCATTCAGTTTTGCACACTGATTAGATTTTCACTCTTTACTGTCTTGCCTGAATTAAGTCCCCTAACTTTCCCCCAGTCTCTGATATAAGCTTTTACATCTGGATAAGATGGTTGACAGCCTATGGTATAAGGATGCTGGAGAATCCTTCAAGGAAAATGAACCTAGGGTAATTTTAAACTCTGTTTCCTGGCAGCAGAGGGTGCCACAATGTTTCTGGTGATAGGAATCTTCTGTGCAGGATGCTTTTTTTTTTTTTTTTTCCCCTACCTGGTACTTAGAAGTAAGAGCTTTTTTAGGATTACTGACATTAAGGACTTCTATTGTCCATTATATAATAATGACATAAACATGTCATTGAATAGTTTTGAAATTTAATTAAGCATGTCTATTATCACCATATTTCATATCTGCCTGTTTGCATTTCTTGGATGGGGTTTGTAAAGGTGGAGTATTTTCTAGAGTATGTGAGCAGTGTTATATGCAGTTTTGTCCTTATACATTTTGAAATGGGCTTGAGTGGAGGGAGGAACGGTGAGGGCTCAGGGGTAGAGGCAGAAGTTTGGGAGCAGGCAGCACCCATACTGGAATGATGCTGGTTTTGGTGGCACCATGGGGAATTTGCAAACCGAGTGGGACCAGGTGAGTGATAGTCCTAAGCAGAAAAATGCTCTTTGGCTTGCTGATAATTGGAAGCTGGTCAGCACCAGAGGAACAAAATGTACATAGGGGGATCTAAAGTAGGGCTGACTGAGTTTTCTAAGACGGCTGTGACAAGATCTCCATCTCGCATGCTCATCTTCTAATGTGACATTGACGCTGCTTCCAGCAAGAGGTGGGACCTACTCTTCTCCCCTTCAATGTGGGTGGCTGGTGACTATAGCTGTGACTTCACAGTAGTCACAAACTACTTTATGACCGACTACACTCGGTCATAAAGTTTATAGACTTGCTGCCTGGGATACCATTGGGATGCCGGCTCTCGGAACCTTGCCACCATGCTATGAGGAAACCCAGATGACTTGGAGAGCCCACGTGTAGGTGTTCTGGCTGACAGCCTCAGCTGACATCCCAACCAGCAGTCAACCTTGATTGCCAGACCTAAGAGTGAGGAAATCTTCAAATGGCTGTAGCTTCAGTCATCTCCTAAGTAGATGGATAGACTGAGAACTTCCCAGCTCAACTTCGTTGATCCCTGAGAGATAATAAGAAAGTGATTGTTGTTGTTTCAACCCACCAAGTTTTGGGGTGATTTGTACCCAGCAATGGCAACTGGAATACAAAATTAAGGTCCACTAAGAAAAGGATCTGTGGTAAGAGAGTTAAGTCAAGGATATATTTCCAGAGTAAAAACTAAATCGCAGAAAGGAGTCGGGGCACCGAAGAAGGATTCAAGATCAAGGATGGGTTAGCCACTAAGGGAGTCTCTAAGGAAGCATGACTAGCTGGGGTTCTGTGACATGGCATCCTACTCACTAACTTGCTCTTCTTAAAAGTAAGCCCACAGTTGTAGCTTCACCCCGAGCTTGCCCCCTTCTTTTTGTATCATGGAAAATGTCAAATATATGCAGAAGTGGAGACACTAAGGCACTGAACCCCATATTCATTGCCCAGTTTCAACATGACCAATTCATGGCCAACCTTATATATCTATACCCTTACTCGTTTTCCCCCTTCACATTACTTTGAGGCAATTTCCAGTCATAATGTCATATTGTCCCTACATACTTCAGATATAGTTCTAACAAATAAGGACCATTAAAAAAAAAACCAGAGCCACAATCACACCTAAAGCAATGAGCAATGAACAATTATATATTTATATAATAACTTTTGTGCTTAAATCAGAATCTGAATAATATCAATAATGCCAGACTATCATAGAAATATAATGTAACCTATGTATGGGTTTTTAATGCTAATTTAAAAAGTAAAAGTAAAAGATTTAATGTTTTATTTCATATATCAAAAATATTACCATTATCATTTCAACATTTATCAGGATAAAATATTTAAATATTTACATTCTTTTCATATTAACTATTTGAAATCTGGTATATATTTTACACACCTCAATTTTTCTTTTATTGATGTATAATTGACTTACAACATCTTATTCCTTTCAGGTGTACATGATAGCAATTTGATATTTTTATATATTATGATATATGCTGATCCCCATGATAAATCTAGTTACCATGTGTCACTGTGCACATTGTAATAACTTACAATATTATTGACTATATTCCATATGCTATAAATTATATCCCCATGGCTTACTTATTTTATAACTGGAAGTTTGTACTTCATAATCCCTTTCACCTATTTCGCCCCTTCCCTCAACCCCTCCCTTCTCTGGTAACCAACATTTTGTTCCCTGTATCTGAGTCTGTTTCTGTTCTGTTTTGTTTTGTTTGTTTGTTTTGCTTTTTAGATTCCACATATAAATGAAATCATATGATATTTGCCTTTCTCTTTCTGACTTATTTCACTTAGCGTAATATTCCCTAGGTCCATCCATGTTGTCCCAAACGACAAGGTTTCATTCTTTTTTTTTTTTTTTTTTTTTTTTTTTTGCTGAAAAAAAAAATTTTTTTTTTTTTTTTTTTTTTTTTTTTTTTTTTGTGGCTGAGTAATGTTTCATATATATATACATTTTCTTTATCCATTCATCTACTGATGGACACTTAGTTTCTTCCATATCTTGGCTGTTGTGAATAATGCTGCAACAAATATAGGAGTGCAAATTGGTGCTTTTGTTTTCTTTGGATAAACACCCAGAAGTGGAATTGCTGGATTGTAGGGTAGTTCTAGTTTTAATTTTTTGAGAAACCCCCGGACTGTTTTCCACAGTGGCTGCACCAATTTACAGTCTCATTAGCAGTGCACAAGGGTTCCTTTTCCTCCACATTCTCACCAACACTTGTTATGTTTTTGTCTTTTTGATAACAGCCAGTCTGACCAGTGTGAGGTGATATCACATTGTGGTTTTGATTTGTACTTCCTGACGATGAGTGATGTTGAGCATCTTTTCAAGTGGCTATTGCCAATCTGTATGTCTTCCTTAGAAAAATGTCTATTCAAGTGCTCTGCTCATTTTAAAATTGGGTTTCTTAATATTATGTAAGTTAATATTTTGGATGTTAATCTCTTATTGGTTATATGGCATTCAAATATCTCCTTTTGTTTTGTTGATGGCTTTCTGGGCTATGCAACGCCTTTTTAGTTTGATGTAAAGGAGGAGACTTGTGCAAAAAAATATTGCTGATTGATGTCAAAGAGCTTACTGCCTCTAGACATTTTATAGTTTCAGGGCTTGCATTCAAGCCTTTAATCCATTTTGAGTTTATTTTTGTATATGATGTAAAATAGTGGTCCAGTTTCATTCTTTTGCATGTAGTTTTCTAGTTTTCCCAACATCACTTATTGAAGAGACTATCTTTTCCCTGATGCATATACTTGCCTCCTTTGTCATAGATTAACTAACCATATATGTGTGGGTTTATTTATGGGCTTTCTATTCCATTGATTTATGTGTCTGTTTTTGTGCCAGTACCATACTGCTCTGACTGCTATAGCTTTCTAATATAGTTTGAAATCAGGGAGTTACACACCTCAGTTCGAGCCACAAATGACTAGTGACTATCAAACTGGACAGTGCAGATCTATTTATTGCAACTGGTTGATATGTCTCTTATGTTACTTTTAGTCTATAGGATCTTTCCTCCTACCTCCCTATTCATTTTATTCCTCTGTAATTTAGTTGTTAAAGAGAAATGTGTTATCTGTCATATAGAGTTTTGCACATTCTGGATTTTGCTTCTTACACCCCTGTAGCATCATTTGTTATGTATTTCCTGTAAGCAGATAATTTATAAGATTAATCCATTTTAAGGAAAATTCTTGTCAAGACTACTTGTAGCTTACATTGTGCTCTTCCATCAGGGGATACATAATGACTGGTAGTCACTGATGATCGTTGTCTTCGCTCCATTACTTTATTCATTCATCTTTTGTTTAGGCAGGAACATTACTATAAAGAGAAAACTACCCTAATCAACTTGGTAATGTAAATAATAATTGTGGTGTGATGTTTTTGTTTTGTAAAGTATTGCTTTAGAATTGTATAAAATTCAGTAAAAATGCCTAGTCTATGTTATGGTGAGAGCATAACAGAGATTGCTAATTATGGTTAGACTTTCTTAATAGAGTTAGTTTTGTTTCTTATCAGTAGAGTGACATATGTTCATGATAGAAAATTAGAAAATGTGGAAAAGTAGAAAGAAGGAGAGAGAAAAAACAGTGGCCCTTAATAGTACCACCAAAATACAACCCTGTAAACATTTTAATTTATTTCCTCCCATCTCTTCTTTAAGCATTAAAAAGAAAAAAAAAAAACCTATTTGTTGACATATCAGATAAAGGATTAGTGTCCAAAATGTGTAAAGAATTTACCAAACTCAACACCTGAAAAACAAATAATCCAGTGAAGAAATGGGAAGAAGACATGAATAGACGGTTTTCCAAAGAAGACATCCAGATGGCCAACAGACACATGAAAAGAGGCTCAACATTGCTCATCATCAAGGAAATACAAATCAAAACCACAATGAGATACCATCTCACACAGTCAGATTTGTTAAAATTAACGACTCAGGAAACAACAGATGTTGGTGAAGATGTGGAGAAAGGGGAATCCTCTAGCACTTTTGGTGGGAATGCAAACTGGTGCAGCCACTCTGGAAGACAGTGTGGAGGTTCCTCAAAAAATTAAAAAATAGATCTACCCTATGACCTGGCAATTGCAATACTAGGAATTTATCCAAAGTATACAGGAGTGCTGATTCATAGGGACACATGTACCCCAATGTTTATAGCAGTGCTTTCAACAATAGCCAAATTATGGAAAGAGCCTAAGTGTCCATCAACTGATGAATGGATAAAGAAGATGTGGTTTATATACATAATGAGATACTACTTGACAATGAGAAAGAATGAAATCTTGCCATTTGCAACAATGTGGATGGAACTGGAGGGTATTATGCTAAGTGAAATAAATCAGTCAGAGACAGACAGATATCACAGGTTTTCACTCATATGTGGAACTTGAGAAACTTAACAGAAGACCATGGGGGAAGGAGAGGGGGAAAAATAGTTTCAAACAGAGAGGGAGGGAGGCAAACCATAAGAGACTCTTAAATATGGAGAACAAACTAAGAGTTGATGGGGGGGGGCAGGGGAGAGGAAAATTGGGTGATGGGCATCGAGGAGGACACTTGTTAGGATGAGCACTGGGTGTTGTATGTAAGTGATGAGTCATGGGAATCTACTCCCAAAGCCAAGAGCTCACTTGCTGTATGTTAGCTAAGTTGACAATAAATTATATTAAAAGAAAAAAAAAACCCATTTGTGACCATGATGTAACACACACACAATTGTGTCTTGCTCTTTTTCATATAATAGAGCAAGCACATCCCTGTAAAACTATGGTCTGTATGCAAACACCATTTAACTGTCTTGCATAACATTTCAATCATAGATGTCAAGGGTTTAGTGTTACTGATACCTTTTCATTTATAAATGCACTATGATGAAGAGTGATGTATTTGGCTCTTTTGTATTTCAGAAGGAAATGCACCTTATTTTATTCTATTTAATTTTGAATTTAATTTTTTATTATTTATTTATTTTTAAAATCTATATCCAAGTTAGCTAGCATCTAGTGCAATAATGATTTCAAGAGTAGAATCCAGTGCTTAATCCCTTACATATAACACCCAGTGCTCATCCTAACAAACGAGTGTCCTCCTTAATGCCCCTTGCCCATTTAGCCCATCTCCCCACCCACAACCCCTTCAGCAACCCTCAGTTTGTCCTCTACATTTACAAGTCTCTTATGTTTTTCCTCCCGCCCTGTTTTTATATTATTTTTGCTTCCCCCCCCATATGTTCATCTGTTTTGTGTCTTAAATTCCACATATGAGTGACGTCACATGATATTTGTCTTTCTCTGACTGACTAATTTCACTTAGCATCATACACTCTAGGTCCATCCACATAGCTGCAAATGGCAAGATTTCATTCTTTTTGATTGCTGAGTAATACTGCATTGTATGTATATACCACATCTTTATCCTTCATCTGTCGATGGACATTTGGGCTCTTTCCAGACTTTGGCTATTGTTGATAGTGCTGCTATAAACATGGGGGTGCATGTGCCCCTTCAAAACAGAACAAATGTATCCTTTGGATAAAGGATACATTATCCTTTATCCTGCAGTTGCTGGGTCGTAGGGTAGTTCTGTTTTTAATTTTTTGAGGAACCTCCATACTGTTTTCCACCGTGGCTGCACCAGTTTGCATTCCCACCAGCAGTGCAAAAGGGTTCCTCTTCGCATCTTCACCAACACCTGTCATTGCCTGAGTTGCTAATGTTATCCATTCTGACTGGCGTGAAGTGATGTCTCATTGCGGTTTTGATTTGTAAGGAAATGCACTTTGTTTTAAAGAGCTATGAAATGTTAGTGTGCAATGCATACATAACGTAGCATAACAAAATTAAGTAAGAACTCTACAATCTAGGAACTATTCACTCAGTCACCAAATATTTATTGAATTTCTTCTATGATTCTTTTCTAGGCACTGGGGATATGGTGGTAAACAAATAGACAGGGTCTCTATCCCCATGGGGCTTATATTTTAGTGTGTGTATGGGAAGACAGGCAATAAAGAGGTAAGCAAGATTATTAGAGATGGTGAGAAGTACTACAAAGACTGTAAAATGTGGAGCAGCTACGTAGAAAAAGTAGTTCTTTGTGGGGGGGTCTCTGGCTAGATACTAAGTTTGGAATTTGGAATTATGGGGAACAGGGGTGAAAGAGAAAATAAGGCACCAAAGTGGATGAACATTTCATTGGTAAAAGGAAAGAGAACAAACATTTTAGAATTAAAAGAGGTGTTCCAGAGAGAATCCCCAAGTGACAGAGCCTGCAGGTTTCTATCTGCTAGCCATGTAAAAAAGACGGTCAGCATCATTAGCTACCAGGGAAATGAGAATCAAAAGCACAATGTGGTACCACTTTGCACTCACTAGGATGGCTACCGTCCAAAGACAGATAATAGCAAGTGTTGGTGAGCATGTGAAGATATTAGAACACTCATATACATCGATGGTGGGAATATGTATGGTGTCACTTTGGAAAACAGTGTGGCAATTCCTGAAAAGACTAAGCATAGAGTTACTATGCTATCCAGAAATCTGACTCTTGGGTAAATACCCAAGAGAAATGGAAACAGATCCATATAAAAAGTTGAACACGAACGTTCACAGCATCATTATTAGATTAGCCACAAAGTGAAAACATCTTAAATGTCTGTCAACTGGTGAAGGGATGAACATAATGGAATATTATGCAGCCATGAAAGGACTGGAGTACTAATATCTGCTACAACACGAATGGACCTTAAAAACATTATGCTGGTGAAAGAAGCCAGTCACAGAGGACCACATATCATGTGATTCCATTTATATGAAATATCCAGAGCAGGCAAATCCATAGAGATTGATGGCTGGGGGAGGCAAGGGGAGGGAGGATGGGCAATGATTGTTAATGGTGATGAGGCTTCTTTCGGAGTGATAAAAATGCTCTAGAATTGATTGTGGTAATAATTGTGCAATGGTGTGATTATTCTAAAAACCATTGAATTGTATACTTATTTTTTTTAATGTTTATTTATTTTTGAGACAGAGAGAGATACAGCATGAATGGGGGAGGGTCAGAGAGGGAGGGAGACACAGAATCCGAAGCAGGTTCCAGGCTCTGAGCTGTCAGCACAGAGCCCGATGCGGGGCTTGAACTCACAGACCGTGAGATCATGACCTGAGCCAAAGTCGGACGCTTGACCGACTGAGCCATCCAGGCGCCCCATGAATTGTATACTTAAAGTGAGTAAACTTTATGATATGTGAGTTATATCTCAATAAAGCTGTTATTAAAAAAAGATCTGTTAGCACTGCACTCAAGAAATTATTCCACTCAGATGGAATGATGTGATGCCTGGAATTTGCTTCAGAATAATCCATTATTGGGCTAAGGTTCCAGATGAAACAAGATTAGAAATGATTTGATAATTGTTGAAGCTGAGATATGGGTACAAGGGGTTTCATTACACGACTTATTTTTTATATGTCTGATATTTTCCATAATAAACATTAACAATGCATTTTTTGTTAGTTTGTTTGAAGAACTTTGGTTCTGGCAGTTATTAGTAAGTCATAACCATGAGAGTCAGAATGGCCTGGTGAACAGCCTGGCTTCTGGAAGCAGTCTACGTATTTTGAATCCTGGCTTTGCTGGGTGACCCTGGGCAAGCCATGTAACTTCTTCATACCTCAGCTGTCTCATCTATAAAGTGGAGGCATAAAGCACCCATTTCATAGGCATGTTGCAAGGATTAAATGAGTTAATATTCATAAAGTGGTGAGAACACTGTCTGATACTTGGTAAGCATTATGTGTGTTCACCTTTTCGTTTAAAAAGAAGGCAGGGGGAAGGGAAAGAGCGAGAGACTCTTTATTTGCCCTCACAGATGAGAAGGCTGTCTTTTTTCAGCAGTGAACCTCTTGCTGCATTAGTGAGCAGAGAGAGAAATCTTCAGCTATAAATGCAGATATTTTTGCACTTGATGTTTTTAATCCATGGTCTTTATTACCTTGGCATTACTGCCAGGGCAAAGCAGCACACTTTCTAGACCCTGATGCTGTTTATGCAGTTTCTCACACTTCCTCAAGTTCTGTTTTCTGTGCAAATGCTTATTAACTGAGATGCATGGATAGCCTACACATCCAACAGCCAGCCCAAAAAGGGTATTCTGGGAGGCGTGGACATGCTTTGATTTCCCCCAGGGATAGAACGGGAGACTTTAAAACGTGTATTTTTTTTTTTTAATTTTTTTTTTCTTAATGTTTTTATTTATTTTTGAGACAGAGAGAGACGGAGCATGAGCAGGGAAGGGGCAGAGAGAGAGGGAGACACAGAATTGGAAGCAGGCTCCAGGCTCTGAGCCATCAGCACAGAGCCGGATGCGGGGCTCGAGCTCACAGACCGTGAGATCATGACCTGAGCCGAAGTCGGACGCTCAACCGACTGAGCCACCCAGGCGCCCCTAAAACGTGTATTTTAAAATGCTTTGCAAATGGGGCGCCTGGGTGGCTCAGTTGGCTAAGTGTCTGACTTCAGCTCGGGTCATGATCTCATGGTTCATGAGTTCAAGCCCCACGTCAGGCTCTGTGCAGACGGCTCAGAGCCTGGAGCCTGCTTCAGATTCTGTGTCTCCCTCTCTCTGCCCCTTCCCCAGCTCACACGCTGTTTCTCTCTCTCTCAAAAATAAATAAACATTAACAAATTTTTAAAAATGCTTTGTAAAAGTGTTTTAAAAATGTTTTGGGCCTGAACAATTCACTATGGAAAGGACCCATAGTGAATGTTTATTTGCGTGTAAAGAACGATTACGTTTGTAGAAAGGAAGTTTCTAAGCTTTCAGATGAAACCCCAGTGTTTTTTGAACCAGGAGTTAGCAGTCACTTTGGGGTGATTTAAGCACCTTTGTCCTTCTGACCATCCCGTTTAAAGTTTTGTGACTTGCAACCACTCAGTGCACAATGCAATTTACATCACAATCCAGTATGCATATACGACTGAAAAAAATGTTTTCGTGACACAAGACCCTTCATAGGTTAGCCTTACTCAGATGTCTTCTATTCTTTTCATTATCTCATTTCAAAACTGCTAGTTGCTACCCGTTGAGTTAATTATTTGACGAGGAATTCCATTTTGGTAACATCCCTGCTGTCTTGGAGCTTGGATGATTCCATCTCATACCCAACTTCACTTCATATTTCTCGTATCTTGTGCTGTAGGGATGGATTTAGCACCTGGAGTTGGCACCAGGGATGGAGGGTGGGTGACCTCCGTGAAGTGAAAGATTTAGGAGCATGGGCACAGGACCATTTCACTCAAGCGAAACCCTTTTGGCTGAACGTACATAGTCGATCACAGAATGAGTTCCTCCCCATTTTTAAAGCAAGAATTTTTTCTTCCCTCTCCTCCCCTCACTTTTACATTGAGAATATGCTTTTGGCTTTTAAACAAAAAAACAAAAACAGAAAAAAGGCCTTTTGCTTTTGAAACACTTGCCTTTCATTTATGGAGACACAAGTGCCCTTGACAGGCCCAAAGGAAAGTGCTGCTCGTACGCTAAAGCAGACCAGGAGCTGATGGGCGGGCTGTCCTCCTCGGCCTGCTGTTCCCAGACACTTAGCATCACCTGTCAGATGCTCTGGGAATGCATTCCCATAGAATATATTGAAATTGGCAGGTTCCCTCCGGCCGCTGTTCAGTGCCACCTCATGCTTACCGCTGACCCTGGCAGCCATTTTCCTGCTTGCAGTGGAGTGCAAGGAGAGGGAGATAATTGTGAGTCTCAGCTCCTCATTATGTTAAGTGTTTTCTGCTCTGGTGCTTGCAAATTATCTATCTGTGCTGAAAGCATGCAGTAGCTCCAGTTAGAAGGCCAGGTATTTTCTCTACATCGATGGGTACACTTGTGGAGTCACATTGCTCTTGTCAAGAAAGATTTTCCATGCCTCTTCCTCTATGGTCAACGCGTAATTCTTGATTATGACTCTGGCCTTGGATGGGTCCTTGGACTACCTCTATGGAGATATTTGGATTTTGCAGAAGGAGGCATCAATCTTTCCTTGCCATCCACCACCCACCTGTCACCCTCTTCAACCCCATGAACCCCAGACACTCATCTCTTCCTTTAACTGTTCAGTAAGCACTTATTGATTTTCCACTGCATGCAGAATGCTATACTCAAGGCATTGAGGACTCCAATGGAGTCCAGATTGGGGTCTCCAGAAAAATGAAGGAAGGAGGGATGAAACAAAGGACTACAGGTGGTTCTTGTCTTTGGAGAAAGCCAATGATCTAGTTGGAGAACTAAAATGTGTGTGTAAAATTTCCATAGCAAATTAGCAGTGTCTTAGGACAGTTAGAAGGCCAGGTATTTTCTCTACATCGATCGGTACACTTGTGGTGTCACATTGCTCTCGTCAAGAAAGATTTTCCTTGGTTGGCATAAGTTTGAATTTTGCCTAGAAAGTGACAGGTAATCGGTCACACCTATTTATCAGGTATTTACTGTGGGCAGGCACCGTTCTAGGCACTAAGAACATAGTAGTCAGAGGTGGCCCCTACTTTTAAGAGGCTTATATTCTGTGGGGAAGATAAATAATAAACACAAAAGTATGTAGTGATAAGTGTTATGAAGATAAAACAGAGTATGGTGAAGGACTCTTTCTTAGGTGGTGACATTTGAGGTGAGAACTGAAAAACGGGAAGGAGGAAACGCATGCCAACAGGAGGAATGGCAGACGCAAAGGGCCCAAGACAGAAGCAAGTCTGGCATCTTCAGAGAGAAAAAGGGCAGAGTGGTTGGAGCATGGGGGCTGGGCTATGGGTAGTGTGACATGTGTCTGTGGGTTTAAAGGGTGGCCACGTCATGTAGGGCTCTGAGTGCTGTGGTAAGAAGTGCAGATATTTCTGGGCAACTTTGGAACGTTTCAGGTAAGATACTTCCTCTAGTGTATAGTTTTAAAGAATGTTCTCATTGTTGCATGAAGGATAAACTGTAATGGGGCAAGACACGGGGAGACCAGTTAAGAGGCTGTTGCAGGCCAGGGATGAGATTAGAGTGGCTTGAATTGGGGGTGGTAGCAGAGAGTCACATGGCCAGGAAGTGGTAGGTGGAAACTCGCTTATGTCCCGACCCGTTCCCCCACCAGGTCAGGGCAGCAACCTGCGGGAACTCACACGGATGATGGAGAAGAACAGTGCTTACAATGGAAGGCGCTACTGGTTATCTGAGGCTGGATCTCCTTTAGTTTCCCATTTCCTTTCATTTGTCTCTCATTTCTGAGGCTTACTCTCGCTTTAACTCATGATCATATGATTGCATGTGAAAAATTTTGAAAGGCTAGAGGGAATGTTTATTTCCCAGCAAAGTATAAATAATCACAATTGAACAGAGAACACATGGAAAATTATTGACAAGTATGGAAAGGTGATGCCAGATCTGTTAGAAACACCCAGGAACAGATGTGTTCAGAACGATCATCTAATCTTTAAAAAATGAATAATTCTAATGTTTTTCAAAGGATTCCAGGCCATGTAAAAACACAGCTATGTCTCCAAATGAGTTTATGAGATTATCATACTAATGATAATACTTTAATACTAAAGCCTGAGATAGGGAAAAAATAGAGACAAATCTCATTTATGAATATAGATGCAAAAAATTATAAAGTATCAGTAAAAATAATCTGGCAATGAATCAAAAGAATCATACATTTGATCAAGTATTTTTATTTTAGAAATTTAAGGATAATCAATAATAAGAAATCTAGTAACATACTTTATTATATAGCAAATCATGTGATCATTTCAATAGACATGAAGGAATATTTGATAAAGGTTAACATCCATTCCCAATTAAATTCTAAATAAAATAGCAGAAGGGAATTCTTTGGGGTGGTACATTTTATGTGACAACCGTTATTTGTCCCTTTATTTATTTTATTTTATTATTATTATTATTTTTAATGTTTATTTTTGAGAGAAAGAGGGAGAGTGTGTGTAAGCAGGGGCAGGGGAGGGGCAGAGAGAGAGAAGGAGACACAGAATCCGAAGCAGGCTCCAGGCTCTGAGCTGTCAACACAGAGCCCCACGTGGGGCTTGAACTCACAAACTTTGAGATCATGACCTGAGCTGAAATCGGACGCTCAACCGACTGAGCCACCCAGTCGCCCCTATTAGTTTTAAATGTTTTTTATTTATTTTGAGAGTGCATGAGTGAGCAGGGGCGGGGTGCAGAGAGAGAGGGAGAGAGAGAATCCCAAGCAGATTCTGCCCTGTCAGCACAGAGCCCGACATGGGGATCAATCTCATGAATCATGAGATCATGACCTGAGCTGACATCGGGAGTCAGATGCTTAACTGACTGAGCCACCCAGGCACCCCTGTCCCATTATTTTAAAAAGTAAACTCTGTTACCTGTGTGATAAAATATAAATATTCTGAACTTTCTAACCAGCTCACTGCGAACAACTGTCCAGCTAACCTCGTACGTTTCCAGAGAACTAACTAGCTAGACAGATTTTCCTTAAATTAATCCCCAAATTCCTTTATGTTACAAAATGCTCATGACATCCTCCTAATTCCTGTGATAGATACGAGAAGTTATGAGACCACCGTTGTTTACTTGACAGTAGAAAACTGTGTAACGGTCACAGGGATAAAGGCAGGCTAACCTGATGACTGACTCCTCCCCGTAGGCCTGTCTTTGTTTACACACTAATTCTCAGTATGGTTGGTGATTTCCAGTTCTACTACAAAATTAATTAAAATAAAGGCTAGGTATGAAACCCTGACAGTAAATATTATCCTAAAATCCTAAAATTGGGGACTAATCGGGGATGTCCACTATCACCATTATTATTTAATACTGACTGGGAGGTATTAGTGATGTAGTAAACCAACAAAACACAGTAATTAATGTAAATATTGGAAAAGAATGAAAACTGTCACTTTTTGCTGATGATATGATTTTATATTTAGAAAAACCAAAATACCAATAAATTAAAATGGACAAAGATTAGTAAGAAAATTTGGGGGGGGCACCTGGGTGGCTCAGTTGGTTAAGCATCTGACCTCAGTTCAGGTCATGATCTTGTGGTTTGTGAGTTCGAGGCCGGCATAGGGTTCTGTGCTGACAGCTCAGACCCTGGAGCCTGCTTCAGAGTCTGTGTCTCCCGATCTCTCTCTGCCCTTTCCCTGCTCACTCTCTCTCTCTCTCTCTCTCTCTCTCAAAAATAAATAAACATTAAAAACATTTTTTTTTAATTACAGTAAGAAAATTTGGTTACACGACTGCTTACAAGATTCTTGTACAAGAATGAGTCATTTCCTCTATTTTAATAATAAACATTGTATAAAAGTAGCATTTACATAGGTGACAAATGCTATAAAGTATAGCACTTAGAAATAATTTTTAAAAGAAATTAAAGCACAGGGGCGCCTGGATGGCTCAGCTGGTTAAGCATTTGACTCTTGGTTTCGGCTCAGGTCATGATCTCGCAGTTTTGTGAGTTTGATCCCTGGCCCCTGGGATTCTCTCTCTCCCTCTCTGTCTGCCCCTCTTCCTCTCTCTGCCCCTCTCCCACTCGCACTATCCCTGTCTCTCTCAAAATAAATAAATAAGCTTAAAACAAAAACACAGAACCATATGAAGAAAACCACAAATCTTACTGTATGACATAAAACAAGATTTGATCAAATGGTAAGAAAATGTTTTCAAGTGAGAAGACAATATAATAAAAATGTCAATTTCCCCTGAATTAATATAAATTTGATGACATTTAGATTAGAACAATAGGAACTTTAAAAAAAATCTTTTTGGGACTGAGTATAATTATTTAAGAGTAAGAATAGGTGACTAATAAATAGTCAAGAAAACTTTGAAGACGTAGACTAGCAAAGGAAGGACTTTCTTATCAGTTATTAGAATATACTACAAAGCCATTCAAGTAAAAAAAAAATATGGCAGTGGCATAGGAATAGAGAAATGGACAAATGGGTCAAAGGGGAGTACAGAAATAGATTTTGGCATCTAAAAGAATTTAAAATGCAAGAAAATGATAATTTACTATGTTGGGAGAAGGTAGAAGTATTTAATAAATACAAAATCTATAAGAGATCTAGAATATTTGGCCCCCATATTATACCACATACAAATATAACCTTAAGAGCATTTAATAATGTAAATGAAGAAAAGAAACTGCAATGAAAATTCTGCAAGAGAATTGCAGGAAAATAATCTAGGGATGGAAAATATCTCCAGTAGGACTGGGAATCCAAAAGTTATATTGTATATGTGTATGTGTGTGTGTGTGTTTTTCTCAAATGGCCACGATCTTATGAAAGATGGTGGAACTCACAAGGACTCAGGAGATGCAAATTAAAGTAACAGCGAGATATCACTTAATATCTATCATACTGCAAATGTAAAAAGTGAAGTCAATAACACCTATTACTGACAGGGATGCAGGGAACTCAGCAGTTTTACATACTATTTATTTTCAAAGAACAAGGAAATTCTCCAAGGTACCCACAACACAGCTATCCAATTCATGAAAATAACATTGCCATATGACTACCCGTCCATCCACAGACTCCATTCAAGTTTCACAAACTGTCCCAATAACGTGCTTTTATGATAAAAGGGTCCTGTGTGTAATCATGTGCTGCATTCAATGGTCTTGTCTCTTTATAGTTGACCCTTAAATAAAACAGGGGTTAGGCATGCCGACCCCTGTGCAGTGGAAAATCCATGTATAACTTTGGACTCCCCCCATACTTAACTCCTAATAGCTGTACCGGTAACATAAACAGTCAATCAACATGTATTTTCCATGTTATATGTATTATGTACTGTATTATTACAATGAGATCAGCTAGAGAAAAGAAATATTGTTGAGAAAATCATAAGGAAAACACATTTACAATACTATACTGTTTTTATTAAAAAATAAATCCACATATGAATGGACCAGCACAGTTTAAATTTGCGTCATTCAAGGGTCAGCTATAGTCTTGAACAGTTCCTTAGTTTCTCCTTGACTTTCATATTCCCGGCACTTCTTGAGATTACAGGCCAGGTTTTTGTTGTTGTTTTTGTTTTTTGGTTATTTTTGTAGAACGTCCTTCGGTTTGGATTTACATGATGTTTCTTCATGATTACATTCAGGTTATGCACCTTTGGCAGGAACACCACTGCACTGGCGTTGTGTTCTCCTTTGGATCTTACCAGGTGGCACATGACTGATACTTGTCGCGATACTCATTTTGTGAATTTTGATTGCGAGATTAATCCGGTGTCTGCCGCACTTGTTCACTGTGAATTTATTCTTCCTCCCATTGTATTCGATAAATATCTGTTGGAGATACTGAAGCTACGCAAACATTCCATTTTCCATCAAACTTTCAGCTTATTTATGCTCTTAAATCTGTATGCAGTAATGTTGCCTAGTTGTTGAGATAGAATTTTCTCCGTCATTGTTTAGTTCAATGTTCCAAATGTGTCCAAGTGGCCAGGGGGAGCCCTCTCAAGATAGCACATGTGTTCTTTCAACATATTCCCATCATTTTTTGAGGACTTACTTACTTTCTGGTACAACAATATGATCTAGGGTCAATTTTATATTTATCTTGTCCCAGCCTGAATTAGCCATTTCTCCAAAAAGACCCAGTTTCTTTTACTGGAGAATGGTGTCATCTGAGTACTAGGTGTGCCCATTGATTTTGGGGTACCACTGCTTCTAACCTAGTTAATGGACACTGTTAGAGGGAATATTTGTATTTAAAAAAATTTTTTTTAATGTTTATTTTTGAGACAGAGAGAGACACAGCATGAGCAGGGAAGGGGCAGAGAGAGAGGGAGACACAGAATGTGAAGCAGGCTCCAGGCTCTGAGCTGTCAGCACAGAGCCCAATGTGGGGCTCGAACCCACGGACCGCGAGATCATGACCTGGGCCGAAGTTGGACGCTTAACCGACTGAGCCACTCAGGCGCCCCAGAATATTTGTATTTTTTGTTCTCTCTCTCTCTCTCTCTCACACACACACACATCTATTAATATCTGAACTTATAAGTTAAAAACCATGATTTTGCATCAATGTCTTAATTTGCAATCTCACCTCCCAGGTATGATCTAGTTTTCTCCCCCCTTTCCATCATCATTTGAGAGTTTAATTACTTAAATTCCTTTTACACTTGTTTATTTTTGTGAAGGGTGAATAATACGTTTTACATTTTATCCTGTTTCAGTCAACACTTGCCACCTTCAATCAGAGAGACTGAAACAAAATTTTATATGAAATATTTATCACTCACATCTAAATAAGTATAGAAGAAATTTAAATATCTAGCATTCAAATTAATTTGTTATGTTTGGTGGTACCTGGGTGGCTCAGACCATTAAGCACCCTCTTGATTTTGGCTCAGGTCATGGTCTCACGGTTAGTGGGATTCAGCCCCATGACAGGCTCTGCACTCAGAGCGTGGAGCCTGCTTGGGATTCTCTCTCCGCCCCTCTCCCTCTCACACGCATGCTCTCTCTCCCTCTCTCTCTCTCTCAAAATAAATAAATAAGCTTAAAAAAATTTGCCATGCTTGTAGGATTTATGGTTCTGAAGTTATTAAAGCTTAAAATTGCAGGAAGACTTTTGGGACACCCTTTATTTACTTATTTGATTAGTCCCCTGTGTATAATCCTTTTCTCATCCCTGCCACCATACCCTTCCCTGTGTGGTACCCTCCTCACTGTGCCCATCCTTTCAAACTCCCATGCCAGCTCTCCCTCCCACACGGATGATGTGCTCACCCTGTTCGGGCTCTGACTCCCTGTGTCATCTGGGTGGAGGTGACCTCTTACCTGGCTTGGCTATGTTGGTCCGCTGCCCTTTGTGGACATCTTTATTACCTTTCTCAGATGACAACTCTAAGCTCTTGGCTGCCATGGCTTACCATCTCCCCTTCCTATGGTGTAGATGCCTACATATCTTAGAAGTGGGCTCATCTAGGACTGAATTGTTCAGGAGAGGAAGGCAGGAAAAAGAATGGAAGGGAAAGGAAGAGGAAGAAGAGAAATAGTTAACTTGTTTTAATCTTCTTTCAATATATTCAAAGATATAAATTTCCCTCTAAGTATTATTTAGGTACATCTCACAGATTTTAATATATAGTACTTTCATTGTCATTCAGTTCTAAGTAGCTTATAATTTCCCTCATGATTTTCTGTTTAACCCAAGCGTTATTCATTTATTTCAATAAGATGAGACTTTCAATCAAACTCTAAAATGGAAATCTAAAAGCCATTTTACTTGTTTTCTCTAGGCATTTTAAGTGCCAATGATCTCTTTCTGGCTTAACAAAGAAAGTCAACAAGTATATCTTTAAGATGCCATTTTAAATATTATCACCAGGGCAACACATTGTAAAACAGCCAATGAGCATTATAAGCCTCTTAGAGATGAGGAATTCTTTCCTCAGGATATAACAACAGTTTCTGAAATCTGGATGTCTTACAAATCTTTGTCAGAATTAACGTTGTCAGGTCAGTTTTATGATGCAGAATATTTTGCACTTTTCTGGCAGCTCCAGGAGGAAGTGGAAATATTTGCTTCTTATCTTGCAAAGACTTTTCACCAGAGTTAGAACAGTCTCTAGGTTTTCAAGGCCAAATGTTAAAATATATGAAACGAAAAAGAGGCAGCTCTGAAAAGCCCAGAGTTTTGCCTGGAATGGGTCACATACATTTTGCACGTATTTTTAGCAACATGCTTTTTAGTTTGAGTTTGGGAATGAAATGTGCGACACTTTTGCTCTTTCTTTTTCTACTTAGGTTATCAGTTTCTGAAAATGGTAACTTAAACATTTCCAAGTAGAAGATTAATTTATTTCATGGTCCTGTCAGTTATCCCATATATTTTAAAGCTTACATTATTAAATATATATGTTCATGATCATCAAATCTTCTTCATTTCCTCTTCCTAATGCCTGTATAAAATAGTCCTCTTTATCCCATATGATGTTTTTCATTTTAAATATCCTTTTTTTTGTCTAGTCTTAAAATTGCTATACTGATTTCTTCTGGTTTATATCTAATTAGTTTTGTCTTTTTTCATCCCTTTAAAAAATAGATTAAAAAAAGTATTTTTTAACCCGCAGCCTGACTCAAGAACTCAAACAGTAACAATGACATCAACCTATGTGCTTCTGTTTCTGCCACCCCTCCCCCACCATTTGCCTGTTTTTCTCAAAGGTAATAGCTATCCTAAATTTTGTATATTTCATTGCCCTGCTTTAAAAAATTGTTTTATTGTGTATCTATATCTATATCTGTATCTATATCTATATCTGTATCTATACACACACACATATATGTCTCAACTATATGTAAACAAAACATTGTTTTTCATTGGCTGCTTTTAAACTTTAAAAAGAGTGTACATGCTGTGCGTAAGTGTTTTGGGACTTGCTTTTATCACTTAACCTTATGCTACTTGTATTCATCCATGTTCTGTGTTCTCGCAGTTTGTTCATTTTTACCTCTGTAAAGTATTTCACTGTTTGAATATATCATTCTATCAAAGGATTTTAACTTTTTTGCTATTACAAACAGTGCTGCCATGAACATTCCTGTATGTTTCCTGGCGCTCATGGGCAAGAGTTTCTTTGGGAATACACATAAGAGTGGAATTGCTAAAGCATAGACTATGCAAATGTTCAACTTGACGAGAGAATTTTATTTTGTTCTTATCTCTTTATATCTATCTATCTATCTATCACCTTTGCTGTACACATAATCACTCTATTTTCAATCATCCACATCATTTTAAGTTTGGCTTTTGTAAACAACAGTTGTTGGATATTTTTTTGTTTGTTTTCATCATCCAAACCAAGAGTTTGATTTACCTTTGTTATAATTAGTGTTATTTACAATTTATTGTTGCTATTTTGTGTCATGTTTTTGGTATTTTTAATTTTACTCTTTTTGGTAAGTATGTAGCGATATCTAATTGCGCTTTTAGTTTATATTTTCTTTCTTTTTTTAATTTTAGAAAGAGAGAGATTGAGAGGGGTGAGAGAGAAAGGCAAAGGGAGAGAGGGAGAGAACCTCAAGCAGGCTCCACACTCAGTGCAAGCCCAACATGGGGCTCAATCCTATGACCCTGGGATCATGACCTGAGCCAAAACCAAAAGTCAGATGCTCAATTGACTGAGCCACCCAGGCACCCCTCAGTTTATATTTTCTTAATGGCTAATTATATTAAACATCTTTTCATTTGTTTATTTGCCATTTGTGTATCTTCTTTGGTAAAATATCTCTTCATGTCTTTTTTCCCATGTTCCAACTAGATAGTTTTTTTTATTGTTGAGTTTTGTGTCTTCTTTGTATATCCTAGGTACTTGTCTTTTGTCAGATATGTGATTTTCAAATATTTTCTCCCAGTTTGTAGCTTATCTTTTTATCTTCTTAGGTGGGCCTTTCATAGAGCAACAATTTTAGACTTTGATAAAGTATAGGTTATCAATTTTTTCTTTTATGGACTGTGCTTTTGGTGTCAGGTCTAAGAATTTGTTGCCTAATCCTAGATTCCAAGGATTTCTCCTAATTTTTCCTGTAAGTATAACTTATAAGTTTCATGTCTCATCTATTTAGGTTAATTTTGTGTTAGTTGCAAAAAGTAGGTCATGATTTATGTTTTGCCTATGAATGTCTAACTTCTCCAGTGCCATTTGGTCAAAAGGCTATCTTACCATATTAAATTGCTTTTTTTGCCTTTATAAAAACTCAATGAGATGTATTTGTTTGAGTCTATTGCTGGATTCTGTATTCTGTTCCATCGATTGATGTGCCTATTCCTTTGCATAGTCCTGATTAATGTAGGTACATAATAAATCTTGAAATTGGGTAGACTGATTTCTCCCACTTCCTTCTTCTTTTTCAAATTGCTTCAGCTGTTCCACTTTCTCTACCTTTACATATAATTTTTTAATAATCTTGTGTATAGATCTTTCTGAGATTTTGATAAGAATAGTATTCAATTTTACTATCTATTTGTGGAAAATTGACATCTTTACCATGTTGAGTCTTCCAATCCATGAACACAGTATGTCTCTACATTTCTTTGTGTCTACTCTGCTTTCTTTCATTAGTGTTGTATAGTTTTCAACATATAATTCCCAGACATGGTTTCCTATATTTATACCTAAATGTTTAATTGAGTGACTGCGAGTGATATTGTATGTTTAAATTTTGGTGTTGCCACGTGTGTTCATGTTAGAATATAGAAATAAAATTGATTTTTGTATGTTTATTCTGTATTCTGTGACCTTGATGAATTAATTTATTAATTCTGAGAGATTTTTTCATTTTTCTTTCCTTCTTTTTTCTTTCTTTCTTTCTTTCTTTCTTTCTTTCTTTTCTTTCTAGATTCCTTGAGATTTTCTATATAGACAATTATGTCATGTTCAAATAGGGGACAGTTTTATTTCCTCTTTTTCAGTCTGTGTGCCTTTGATTTTCTTTTCTTACCTTATTGCAGTGGTTAGAACTTTCATAACTATGATGAATAAAAGTGGTATACATAGACGTTCTTGCCTTGCTTCTAATCTTAGGTAAAAGCATTCAATCTGATACTATTGAATATAAGGTTAGTGTGGGTTTTGTTAGGTGTTTTTTGTTTTGTTTTCATTACTATTTTTTTTATCAAGTTAAGGAAGTTCCCCTCTATTTCTGTTTCTCTGAGAGTTTTTTTAATTATGATTGAGTACTGAATTTTGTCAAATACCTTTATGCATGGATCAATATGATCAATCATATGATTTTCCTTCCTTAGCTTGTTAGTCTGCTGGTCTACATTAATTGATTTTTGAATGTTGAACAAATATTGCATTATCTGGAATAAAATCCACTTAACCATGGTTAATAATTCTTTTTACATATTTCTTAATTCTAAATGCTAATATTTTATTAAGAATTTTATCTCTATATTCATGAGCAAAATTAGTGTCTGGTGTCCTTTTTTTGTTCTGTCTTTGTCTGGTGTTGGTATTAACATAACACCAAAATGAATTGGGAAGTATTGCCCTTTCTTCTATATTCCAGAAGAAATTGTATGGAGTTGGTGTTACTTTTTCTTTAAAATTTGGTAGAATTCTCTAGTGAACCCATCTGTTGTGTTTTTTTAAAAATAGACTTCATGGGGCGCCTGGGTGGCTCAGTCGGTTAAGCGTCCGACTTCAGCTCAGGTCATGATCTCGGGGTCTGTGAGTTTGAGCCCCGTGTCGGGCTCTGGGCAGATGGCTCGGAGCCTGGAGTCTGCTTCCGATTCTGTGTCTCCCTCTCTCTCTGCCCCTCCCCCGTTCATGCACTGTCTCTGTCTCAAAAATAAATAAAACGTTAAAAAATTAAAAAAAAAATAGACTTCATTAATTTAAAATTAGGCTTTATTTTTAAGAGCAGTTTTAAGTTCATAGAAATATTGTACAGAAGGTACAGAGATTTCTCATATACCCCCTGCCTCACGTATGCATAGCTTCCCCCATTATTGACATCTCCCACCAGAGGCTTTTTACAGTTGATAAAGCTTCATTGACACATAATCATCATTTAGAGCCCATAGTTTACACTGGGTTCATTCATGTGCTGTAGATTCTATGAGTTTAGACAAATTTATAATGACATGTATCTCCAGTTGTGGTATCATACAGAATAGTTTCATTGCCCTAAATTCCACACCCTCCCCACTCCGGGAGACAGTCACATCTCTTCCCAGCATTTATGCAGCACATAATGTCACAGAACTAACTCTGGTGGCTCTTTCTTTTCTTTCTTTCTTTTTTTAAATCTACAAACTCATTTCATTTCTTTATTTATTTATAATTAATTTTTGGTTAAGTTTAAAAAAATTCCAATATAGTTAACATAGATCATTATATTGGTTTCAGGTGTATAAATTGATTCAACAATTGTATACATTACTCAGTGCTCATCATGATAAGTGTACTCCTTAATCGCCATCACCCATTTCACCTATCCCTCCAACCTCCTCCCCTCTGGTAACCCTCTGTTTGTTCTCTATAGTTAAGAGTCTCTTTCTTGATTTATCTCTTTTTTTAATTCTCTTGCTCCATTGTTTTGTTTCTTAAATTCCACATATGAGTGAAATTATATGATATTGTCTTTCTCTGACTTATTTCACTTAGCATTATATTCTCTAGCTCTAATCATGTTGTTGTAAATGGCAAGATTTCATTCCTTTTTAAGGCTGAGTAATATTTCATTATATATATATATATATATATATACACACACACACACACACCACATCTTTATCCATTCATGCATTAATGGACACTTGGGCTGCTTCTGTAATTTGGCTACTGTAAACAATGCTGCTATAATCATAGGATTATCCCTTTGAATTAGTGTTCCTGAATATTTTTGGTACTTGAATATTTTGGATAAATAGCCAGTAGTCATTGCCCTTCCATGATTCCATGGGGTCCCTCCCATGATTAGATTACAGAAGGGTATATTATGTGCTCCACCTATTCATCCTTCCTCCCCGCTTAACTCGAGACAACCATTGATCTCTTTACTGTTACCATAGTTTTGCTTTTTCCAGAATGTCCTATAGCTGGACTCACATAATATTTTTTCAGGTTGGCTTATTTCACTTTATAATAAACATTTAAATTTCTTCCATGTCTTTTCATGGCTTGATAACTCATTTCTGTTTTAGCACTAAATAATATTCCACTGTCTGGATGTACCATAGTTTATCCATTCACCTATGGAAGGATATCTTGGTTGCTTTCAAATACTGGCAATAGTGAATAATGCTGCCATAAACTGTGTGCAGCTTGTTCTGTGGCCATGTTTTCAACTCCTTTGGATAAATACCAAGGAATGTGATTGCTGGATCACATGGTAAGAGGATGTTTAGTTTTGTAAGAAACCACCAAACTGTTTTCCAAAATGGTGATATTTCTTCCTGTTTTCTTTTTCTTTCTTTTCTTTCTTTCTTTCTTTCTTTCTTTCTTTCTTTCTTTCTTTCTTGCATTTCTTTAATAAATCACTTACACACAAATCCTCATCTTAAGGCCTGCATCTGGGGAAGCTGGCTAAGAAATGCATCAAAGAAGTTCAGAGGTAAACACTTGCCTATCTGGAACTTGAGGGTGTATAGCATAGTTACTGTAGTCACTGCTGAGGAGGAAGAGGGAGGAGTCATGGCCATGTTGCCATGATCTTGTCGTTATGGAGACAGACGTGCTGGGCTTCATCACAAGGCTGCTTCCCTCCAGGTATGATGTTGCTGTGGAAACACAGAGTCTGAAACCTCAAAGAACACTCTGTTCTAATCCCAGCTGCTTTATCCATCTGCTTTGGGTCTCATTAGAGAAGGAGCCTAACAAGACAAGAGGCTTTGACCACATCTCTGTTCAATCCAGTTCTCTAGAGAAGGGCCCCACCTCTGGACTTTTTCCTGGGTGAGTGGGAATCTCGGGGTATTTTTAGGTAAGGTTTGCTAAATTAGGTGGAAACAAAATCTTGTGCTGCATCGTTTTCAAAACGACTGCTAGGAATTGCACTTACCACATATTTATTACAATTAAGATCAGGTGGGTCTACCTTAGTTTCAGACTTATTTTGAAATTAGATTCTTTCAGGGGCGCCTGGGTGTCTCAGTCAATTGGGCGTCAGACTTTGGCTCAGGTTATGATCTCACAGCTTGTGAGTTCGAGCCCCACGTCAGGCTCTGTAGCTCAGAACCTGGAGCCTGCTTCAGATTCTGTGCCTTCCTCTCTCTGTGTCCCTCCCCTGCTCTCTCTCTCTCAAAAATAAATAAAGATATAAAAAATTAAAAAAAAAAGAAATTGTAGATTCTTTCAGCATTTACCTCTCTGTTTCCAGAAATGGGAATGATTATGTTAACTCATGGTTAATGTCTTCTGCAGTCAAGGAAGCAAGATTTTAAGTAGAGTTTTTATAGGATATGGGTATCTCTCATGGTGATGCCACTGATGCTACAGTGTGAGCATAAGTATTAATGTGGCCCAAGGTTAACTCCCTAGAGGGTGACAATGGTTCTCAATTACATGCAATTTAGTAGATACAATTTCCTGGTTAAGAGCATGGGCTTTAGTATTACATTTAATCTTCATGAGGGAATCTATAACAAAATACTACAGACTGGGTTGTAAACAACAAACATTTATTTCCCACAGTTCTGGAGGCCAGGAAGTCCAAGATCAAGGTGTTGGCAGATGTGGTGTTTGATGAGGGCTCTCTTCTTGGTTTGCAGATGGTCCCTTCTTGCCATATTCTCACATGGAAGAGAATGAGTGAGCTCTGGTCTCTTCCTCTTCTTATAAATCCCATCATGAGGAATACATCCTCATGACTTCATCTCAGCCTAATTACCCCCCAAAGGCCCCACATCCAAATATCATCATATTGAGGACTAGAGCTTCACTATATGAATTTTTGGGGGGAGGCGGAACAAACATTCAATCTATACCTGGTGGTTTTAGGTTGAATTTTAAGACAGGAAAAGAGTCATAAAAAAGAAGTCTGTTTTATTGTAAAGAGTTATTTATTCTGCCATTTAGAAATGGCAATGGCTTTTGCTTTTTGTTATTATTGTTACTCTTGTTGAAATTAAAATTTGCCAATGAATTAGAATTTCTAAATTTAATTCCTGACATTTTACTGCCTGCATTTCTGAGGGGCATCAGCTAGATTTGGGAGTCAAAATCAATTTTCAGAGAAAAGCCACAATATCAGTCAGGGTTCCATCAGGAAAACAGAAATCACTCTAGGTATCTCAAACACTCTAGGTAACCAAATTCAATATGGGCAGTGAAGTCCCTACAAAAATCACTGAGAAGACTGAAGGAGCAAAAGTCAAGAGGACAGTAACAGCCATGGTCCATCCAAGGAGGCAGAGAGATTCTGATGCCACTCACAGGTCAGAAACTGGTAGGAAACCACAGCTAGCCTATGTAGATCCTTGAAGCCCAAGGAAGTGAATTTCAAGGGAACATGGAAGCTATTATCAATCCCCCTTTTGTAAAACCCACCTATCTGCTGATGCTAGCAGAGTCTTGCATGAGTCTATCTCTGTGTTCTAGATTAAACCCTACCCAGTTTCCTGCAGGCAATTGGGTAGGTGAACATTTAGTTCTCAGGCTTCCTTCAGCCCTCGTGATATACAAGAGAACAGAGAAGGGGATGGAAGAGTATGCAGGGCCAGTAGACAATATCAGATTATCATTCATTTTATATGCCCAATCCCCAGCATCCTACTTTTATTTCACACCACTTGTAATTATGAATTGGATTGTGATATTTGCAAGGCAGATATTTCTAACTGGTCTGTTATAATTATGCTTTTGCCCTTGTGTGCTTGTATACATTGAACAGAGAAAATTCGTGATTATGTGCACAACAGATTGTTTGATTTGGGGTTAACTAAAAGTCAGCATGTATTTAGTGAAAGCTGAGGACCAGAGATGCAGTGATTACAATGCTATTTATTAACTGTCCAGGATGGTAGAATGACAATAGCAATAGTGATGATGATAAAAATGATGGTGATGATAATGATATGTGGTAGATGCCATCACTCTTCACATTTTCCAGATGAAGGAAAGGTAGAATCAAGTGGTTAAATAAATTTCCCAATTTCATGCATCTAGTAAGTGACAGGGCTAGGATTGGAATCTCAAGCTAGCTCATAAGCCCTACAATACACACAGAAATTCTAATAGTCAAGATAGAATTTTTGTTCATTTGATACTTCATTCTAAATTATTTTACTGAGTGCCACCAAAGTATACATTTTCTCTGATTATCCCTTCTGTTTACCCTTGTATTTTGTGATAATATTAGTGGTTAAAATTTGAGAGATTTCTATGTGCCAGACACTCTGCTAAAGGAATTTGCAGGTAATATATCATTGAATATGCAAAAACAACTTCACGGATCCTAGGGAGGTTAAGTAATCTATCCAGTGTTGCGCAATAAGGAAATGGTAGAGCCTGGATTCAAACTGTAGAGCCACATGGGCCGATATGATGGCTACAAGCCAAATGTCATGACTGAGCACTCGAAATATGGCTAGTTGGAATTACGATATAATGCATATTGGATTTCAAAGACCCTTCACACTGGTACATTTGGGAGATGGTGCAGAGTGAAGTAAAACTTAAAACTACATTTCCAGTCTTGATTTCCTAGGAGTTCATCTCAAAGGTATTGAGGCATGTTAGCTACAGTGATGGAAGAAGACTTTACTGAGTGCAAGAGACTTGAGTAGTGTGGGACTCTGAAAGGATAGTAGAAATTTACATTTGTTAGAAACGCCAATGGCATTTTGAGGTTAGTTTACAGGTCAGTCTTGCTGGAGGAATGTGTTGCAGTCAGAGATTATTTGTAACCAATCTCTCACCCTGGTTGGGGCTCCTGGGTAGCTCAGTTGGTTAAGTGTCCAACTCTTTTTTATTTTTAATGTTTATTTATTTGTTTAGAGAGAGAGAGTGCAAGAGAGAGTGGGGGAGGGGCAGAGAGAGAAAGAGAGAGAGAGAGAGAGAAAGAGAGAGTCCCAAGCAGGCTCCATGCTGTCAGTACAGAGCCCAAGGCAGGGCTCGATCCCCATGAAACTTGAGATCATGACCTGAGCCTAAATCAAGAGTGGAAGGCTTAACTGACTGAGCCACCCAGGGGCCCGTTCCCATCTTTTGTGTATAAAACTTGATTAGACTCCATAGTTTCGTTCTATTTTCCCACTACTCCAATACTCCTATATATGTTTACGTATATAGTTTTATAATGTTTTATCAGTTTGACTTGAGACAGAGTGGACCCTGAGGTTCTGAAAGGCAAGGAGTATGTTTTGCTTGTCTCTACCTTCCTAATGCTGGTGCATGATACACTTTCCATAAACACGTGTTGAACGAAAGAATGGCTAACATTGCCTTTTCCACACAAACAAACAAAAAGAAAGGTTTTGTATTTTTATAATCCATTAGCACTTGTTGCGAGACCCTTTCTAACCTACCGGTATAGCTTTTTAAATAAGTTGTGCTTTGGACTTTCTTAGAAGGGGAAAATAGTCACTTAAGGTGATTTTTAAATACCCAAAACTCATTCACGTGACGGATGAGACTTGGCAGTTGAATTGCACATTTCCTCTGGAAGGACTTTTCTCAGTAGGGATCACCTCTACAGAAATGCTTTACAAATGGTTTCTCTGAAGGGAGCCGCCAAACTAGAGAATACTGATGCAGTCCCCTGTAGATCTCTGTCTTGTGAAGATTTCTGAACCGAATTATGCAGCCATCTCTCACTGTCTGACCTGGCTACTCTAAGCCTTCTCAGCCATGTTCCTGGGCATGAAAATTGCCCAGAAAAATTCAGAATGAAGTGGCCAATTCAAAGTCTGCTGCCATAGGGTTAGCTACAGAAGTGGGTGTTTTTGGCTTATTTTAGCCGTCTACAGGGTCAGATTCCCTGAACAGTAGCCAAATCTCTGCTCCATACAATGCTATGGAACTAAAGCTCAAGAGTAAAATAACACCCCTGCCAATTTTGGAGCTTTGAAACCTTGACAGTAATTATTAAAAACTGTTAACAGTCCAAATTCTCTAGCAGTTTAATGCCACAAAAATTAAGCCAAACCTTCAGTCAAGGGTTTCTAATATAATTTTTCTGTGCTAAGCTTTGTTATTAAAGAATGAGTTTAACTGATTCGCTTATTATATATAAATTAACCAGGTGGGGATTGCTATAGTATTATGAGAAATTGGCTTATTTTGTCCTCAAAATGAGGAAATGTCCCTCTAGACCAGTAAACTGAATTGTTTTCCTGCTTTATACCAAACACACAATATTGATAATTGCCAGCACTCATTTTATGTTGAAAGACTCGGCTCGGTTGTTTACCTGGTGAAAAAAAATAATCTAGATAACATGTATTGAATGTTTCCTATGAGTGAGGAGCTTAATACACTTTATACTGTCTAACATCCAACAACTCACAAGATCGTCCCGTTTTACAGATGAAGAGACCAATATGTCCAAGGCTACCAGTTTGTAAGTAGCATAGCTGGTATTTGAACTCCCATCTATATGGTTTGAAAGCCTCTGCTCTTTCTAGTCTCCTAAATTGCCCCCTTTCCACTTCTTCAGCCCCTTTTCTTTGTAAATCCTTTAAATATTGAAATACAGAGATGTAATATATTTATGTATATAACAAAGCCTGAGAGTAATTTTCTTTGGATATGATGAAGATAATGATATATTTATAAAATATAACTCGAATTACAGTGATAGGAGTCTCTGCTGGCTTCATGGCCAAGGCCAAGTCTCCCCAGGCTAGTTCTGAGTGCCCTGGGGCTGTCTTGTGTGTCCTCAGGAACATCAAGGGGCCCACAGGTCCTTCTGCACCACGTCCTGCCAGGTCCCCATGCAGAGTCTCTACCACACCTGGTAGAGAGACCACCCCCTCCCTCCCCCCCCCATCCCCCCAATCAGGGCCCTGACTTCAGGAGAGGAGACCTGTTGAGTTTGTGCATTCAGTTTTCTTTGTAGCTCTGTTACACTTGCAGTTCAACCCTAGCTCTGGTTTTCAGCACAGACCACAGGATTAAGGGTCTCTTTAAACTCTGCCAGGGAGACAATGACTTTCACAGTGTGTCTTCAATTGCTAATTAGCCCACCTGAGCCTGTCTTTTGTCAAGGTTTCTAAATCCATTAAATAGAAGTGGACAGGGGCGCCTGGGTGGCGCAGTCGGTTAAGCGTCCGACTTCAGCCAGGTCACGATCTCGCGGTCCGTGAGTTCGAGCCCCGCGTCAGGCTCTGGGCTGATGGCTCGGAGCCTGGAGCCTGTTTCCGATTCTGTGTCTCCCTCTCTCTCTGCCCCTCCCCCGTTCATGCTCTGTCTCTCTCTGTCCCAAAAAAAAAAAAAAAACGTATAAAAAAAAAAATTATAACTCCCTAAAAAAAAAAACGAAGTGGACAGCTTCCCAGTCATTATAGTTCTCATACTAGGCATACTGTTCAAGTGCCACATACTTCAATGCTTCGCTTTCCTTTGCTCCTTTCTACAGTCCACCACAGGAACATCTTGGTGTTTGTGATGTCGCTGCACCCTGGGGTCATTACCTCCTGAAATACCAACACGTATGTGGTCCTTATCTTTGACCACAAGGGACTCAGATCCAGAATCCCATCCAGAGGGTCTGTTTTCTAGGGACACTTTTGCTGACAGCTATTTTGGCCTCGGTTCCTCCTGAAAGCAGTGCCTGAGACAAGGTCTTGCTTTCCAGATGTTGATATTGGGAAGCATGAAAAGTGGGAAGAGGAGAAAGCCAATCCAAGGTGCATTATGGTCTCCAGTATGGGACACCAGAGCTTGATGCTCCCAGGGATGCTTTGAGGGGCTGTGTAAAATGTGAGGGTCAGACAGGAGAGAATATATCTACTGCTTCTTGTCCCCCATTGGTCAACGGTTGCTCCCTGGTGTTAACTTCCTCCCACTTTTAGCTGTCTGTGTGATTGGAATGGTTGGTCTGCAGGTATCTCACATGGTTTGACAGAGAAGCCTGGGCGGTATATTTGCAGCAGTTGACATAATGTGTGGTCAGGTTACATATGAGTACAGTTGATTGTATCAGTAATGATGAATCAAAAGATGGGCTGAGAGGATGTAAACTGGGGCATTAGAGGTGTAAAATCCAGATACGATCTTGTTCTGTGCCTCCAACAAATCATCACACAATAGTCACACAATAGGACATTTCTTAAAGTCTGGATTAGTCAGTCTCAAATTTCACCATATATGGGGCATTACTGACCTTGTTTGGTTGGGGTGCTCCAGTCCTCTTCAGTCCCTCTCATCAAGCATTCACAGATGTTGGGGTACAGACTTGAGGTCATACTGAGCACAAATATCCAGCGCTTTTTCTTTTTTTTAAATTAAGACTTTTTTATAATGTTTTTATTTATTTTTTAGAGAGAGAGAGGGAGAGAGAGAGACAGACAGACAAACTGTGGACAGGGGAGGGACAGAGAGAGAGGGAGATGCAGACTCCAAAGGAGGCTCCAGGCTCTGAGCTGTCAGTCCCGACGTGGGGCTCGAACTAGTGAACTATGAGATCATGACCCGAGCCAAAGTTGGCCACTCAACCGACTGAGCCACCCAGGCGTCCCTCCAGTGCTTTTTCTAAACAAATGCTTAATGACATTTCTGGCTAGTGCCACATACGTGGATATAGTTTTGGTGTAAGACCCATGTAGTTGCTGATGTTTTCTGAGGACTGTGGTAGCATAACAGGCACTCTTCTGTGGGTCAGGGAAAGTGGAAATAGGCTTAATTTATGAGTTGTGGGAGCAAATATGTATGGCTCCAATGATGGGAGTGAATTCAATCAGATCTGCTTGGGAAGACTTCCCCACAATATCATGGCCTTGGCAGGGGGGAGTGGGAGGGGGACGGAGAGGGAGAATATATGTTGCTTGGAGATGGTCAACAGGTGATTCTCTAACACTACCAACCCATTTTCCTTTGAGAATATTGAAGTGAGTTCACTACTCAGTGGTTCATTGGAGTTTCATGGGATTGTTGGCATCTTTCCCACTGTGCTCCATCAGGTTCCTACAGCAATATCCAAGGCCAGTAGGGGTCATGTGGAGTGAGGGTGGCTGTGGACAGAGCTCCCAGAACAAAGAAGTGATGCAATTTGATGGAGAAGCCAGCAGAATCAAAAAGAACGAACTCTTGCCATTTGCAATGACGGGGGTGGAGCTAGAGTGTATTATGCGAAACGAAATAAGTTAGTCAGAGAAAGACAAATACCATATGATTTCACTTGTATGGGGAATATAAGAAACAAAACAGATGGGAAGGGGAAAAAGAGAGAGGGAGGCAAACCATAAGAGGCTCTTAAATATAGAGAACAAACAGGGTTGCTGGAGGGAAGGTGGTGGGAGGATGGGCTAAATGGTTGATGGGCCTTGAGAAGGGCACTTGTGATGAGCACTGGGTGTTATACGTAAGTGATGAATCACTAAATTCTACTCCTGAAACCAATATCACCCTATATGTTCATTAGCTCGAGTTTAAATAAAAACTTGAAACAAACAAATAAATAAAGAAGCCGACAGAATCCTTGTACAGACTTCTGTGTCATATCAGCTCTTGAAAACCCACAGCGGCTCTCTTAGCCTCTTGGCCACATATACTAAAGGTCTCCTCAATCCCCACCACTAGAGGGTCTGAAAGTGCTTTCCTAAACCGGATCTTGCAGCTGGCAGCAGGCTGTTCCTATACCACAGACCATCTGCATGCATGGGGAGCCGGCCTGCCACCTACCCAGCCAGGGAGGCCTCCTGGGATGCTGCTCTTGGCAGGATTGTCTTACAGCTGGACCAATTATTAGTGAGTTTCTGAATTATTCATGGAAGCGCTTCCTTTCATTGGTGTGAATTGTCATGAATTGGTTGTAATCAAAGTGATTTAGGCTCGAGAAGCAGAGAGTGAGGTACATTATTTTAGTTTAATGTGATAACTTGTTGGGTCTTCTTGCCCTTTGAGCTCCTCACAACATTGTTAGGAGAAGGAGTTTGGTGTGTTTGAAGAAGCCCTGAACTTGGAGTCCGGAAATCATGGTTCTTCCACCTGCTCTCTAGCCAGAGACTCAGCCTTGCGGTACCTTGGTGATCACCTTGCCTGACACCTTGATTCTTCAGTTGAACAAACAGAGCTTACTGGTAGAACCAGAATTAGAAGCCAGCTGGCTGAATTTCCTCTTTGCTCTGATCTACATGATCTCATTGACCTGTTGGGTATTTACTGAACTTGTGAGGACATGGCAAGAAGGCAGCTGTTCGCAAGCAGGGAGAGAACTCTCACCAGAAAGGCTGGCACCCTGGTCTTGGCAATTCCAGCCTCTACACCTGCAAGAAAATAAAAGTCTGTTGTTTAAGCCACCCTGTCTATGGTATTTTTGTTATGGCAGCCTGAGCAGACTAATACAAAGAGCTGGAATAGAAACAAAGGCTATAAGGAGTGGAAGAGACAACTTGTATTAGTTTGAATTCTTCCAAAAGCAGACCCCGAGACAGGGATGTGTGAACATGATTTGCTCGGGAGGTGATTCCAGGAAGCAATTCTGAGAGTGTGAGGGCGTGAGAGTGGAATATAGGAAAGGCAATATGGGTTATCATTGCGGGCGACTGGAGTTCAACATCCCTGGGGACCCTCTGAAAAACTGTGTGGAATATGCCTGACAATTTTCCTATCAGAGGTCGGGAAAACTGTGATGCTCATATACCAACTCACTGTCCCCATGTCGGCGTTAAGTTCACAGCACTTTTGGCTGATCTGAAACATGCCAGCCTAACCACGGGTTTCCTGGGTCTGAGAGTGCCGTCAGAGAGAGATGTGCGGCAAGGTGTGCGCAAGAATGTCTCAAGTCACCTCCTGAGCGGACTCACGGTACATGAGTGCAGCAGAGATAGTGTCTACTATAGCGGAACTCTCACACTTCAAGGTGAACACCAAACATCTGAGGGTCTTGTTCAAAGCAAGATTCTCATTTGGTGGGTGGGTCTGGAGTGGGGCCCAAGGTTCCTTATTTCTGTTCCCTGTGATGCCAACATAGCTAGTCTATGGCCTAGACTTCGAATAGAAAGAGTTCCACAGTGTTTCATGCATTCAGCTCAGTTCAACACGTATTTATAGGATACCTGCTGAGCTGGACACTGTGCTCAACATAGGGAATAGTGAGAACGTAGAGAAAAGTTGTTGCGTCCACTTTGCAGATGATCTCAGGGTCTGTCCTGTGTCAACCTTCGAAAAGAAAAAGGTAAGGCAGTTCAGCCGGCAAAATCCTTTTTTTTTTTTTTCCAGGAATAGTGGAGGAATTGCAATTTGGGACAAACAAACAATCTGAGCTACAGGCAAGTCTGGAGAGCAAAAGAGGACAGCGTCCTTTTATAGAAGACAGGAGGAAGTTGGGGGGCTGTTGTTTTGAACTTAGTTCATTGGAGTGATACTGGACCAAAGTGGGTCCGCTCCTTGGTGAGTTATAGACAGAGACTATACCAGGTGGAGTTACCCCACAAGAGTGATCTTTATTTGTGCAAATAAGGAGATCTTGGGGAATAATTTTCAAAGCCGTGACTCCCCCAACCGGGGTAAGCAGGCTCCTTTTATTAGGGTGGAGATGAATATTCAGAGGGGGAGGCCTCTGAATAAGCATGCATAAACTTGTGCATGTGCACTCAGAAAATATTCCTAGGTACACACTGTATGTTATGCTAATGAAAATTGTGCTAATGAAACATTATAATGAAGCTGAAGTGACTGTTGACAATTTATGATTTATCTGCGCAGGCCATACTCACGATGTGTCTTTTCCTGTTCCAGCAATTCATCAGTTCATTTCTAAAGTTGTTTTTTTTTTTAATTTTTTTTTTAACGTTTATTTATTTTTGAGACAGAGAGAGACAGAGCATGAATGGGGGAGGGTCAGAGAGAGGGAGACACAGAATCTGAAACAGGCTCCAGGCTCTGAGCCGTCAGCACAGAGTCCGACGCGGGGCTCGAACCCACGGACAGTGAGATCGTGACCTGAGCCGAAGTCGGACGCTTAGCCGACTGAGCCACCCAGGTGCCCCCTAAAGTTTTTTTTAATGTTTATTTATTTCCGAGAGAGAGACAGAGCACGAGCAGGGGAGGGGCAGAGAGAGGAGACATACAATCTGAAACAGGCTCCAGGCTCTGAGCTGTCAGCACAGAGCCTGATGTGGGGGCTCAAACTCGGAAACCGGGAGATCGTGACCTGAGCCGAAGTTGGAAGCTTAACCCAGGTACCCCTTTTGGTTTGTTTCTAAAAGACAAAACTAATAGAGGCTTCTAGGAGTTTTCCTAGTTCAGGGGGGTCTCACTGGTGACAGGAGAAAAATGAGGAGCTGGAGGTGGTGCCTTCTCAGTGGCTGCAGGTGACGGCAGCTTGCTGTTGCCCCTGGGGGAGGAAATCTTCCTTCTTCCTGCTGGACCATGTGAGCCACAAGCAGCGGTATGTGTGTGAGAGCCCTCCTTTCGTGGCGTCTCCACTCTAATTTGAGTTAGGTTTCCTTCACACATTTTCCCACCGGCTTTAATTGTTCAGGATTGGAAGTTCTCACTACATATCTATTTGTTTTGTGACCCAGTATATGATCTATCTTGGAGAATGTTCCATGTGCACTCGAGAAGAAAGTATATTCTGTTGCTTTGGGATGCAGAGTTCTAAATATATCTGTCAAGTCCATCTGATCCAATGTATCATTCAGGGCCCTTGTTTCTTTATTGACTGTGTGTCTAGATGATCTATCCATTTCTGTAAGTGGGGTGTTAAAGTCCCCTGCAATGACCACATTCTTATCAATAGGGTTGCTTATGTTTATGAGTAATTGTTTTATATATCTGGGGGCTCGGGTATTTGGCGCATAGACATTTATAATAGTTAGCTCTTCCTGGTGGATAGACCCTGTGATTATTATATAATGCCCTTCTTCATCTCTTGTTACAGCCTTTAATTTAAAGTCTAGTTTGTCTGATATAAGTATGGCTACTCCAGCTTTCTTTTGGCTTCCAGGAGCATGATAAATAGTTCTCCATCCCCTCACTCTCAATCTAAAGGTGTCCTCAGATCTAAGATGAGTCTCTTGTAGACAGCAAATAGATGGGTCTTGTTTTTTTATCCATTCTGATACCCTATGTCTTTTAGTTGGCGCATTTAATCCATTTACATTCAGTGTTATTATAGAAAGATATGGGTTTAGAGTCATTGTGATGTCTGTATGTTTTATGCTTGTAGTGATGTCTCTGGTACTTTGTCTCACAGGATCCCCCTTAGGATCTCTTGTAGGGCTGGTTTCGTGGTGACAAATTCCTTCAGTTTTTGTTTGTTTGGGAAGACCTTTATCTCTCCTTCTATTCTAAATGACAGACTTGCTGGATAAAGGATTCTCGGCTGCATATTTTTTCTGTTTAGCACACTGTAGATATCGTGCCAAGCCTTTCTGGCCTGCCAAGTTTCAAAGGAGAGATCAGTCCCGAGTCTTATAGGTCTCCCTTTATATGTGAGGGCACGTTTATCCCTTGCTGCTTTCAGAATTTTCTCTTTATCCTTGTATTTTGCCAGTTTCACTATGATATGTCGTGCAGAAGATCGATTCAAGTTACGTCTGAAGGGAGTTCTCTGTGCCTCTTGGATTTCAGTGCCTTTTTCCTTCCCCAGTTCAGGGAAGTTCTCAGCTATAATTTGTTCAAGTACCCCTTCAGCACCTTTCCCTCTCTCTTCCTCCTCTGGGATACCAATTATGCGTATATTATTTTTTTTTAGTGTATCACTTAGTTCTCTAATTTTCCCCTCATACTCCTGGATTTTTTTATCTCTCTTTCTTTCAGTTTCCTCTTTCTCCATAACTTTATCTTCTAGTTCACCTATTCTCTCCTCTGCCTCTTCAAGCCGAGCCATCGTGGTTTCCATTTTGTTTTGCATTTCGTTTAAAGCGTTTTTCAACTCCTCGTGACTGTTCCTTAGTCCCTCGATCTTTGTGGCAAGAGATTCTCTGCTGTCCTGTATACTGTTTTCAAGCCCAGCGATTAATTTTATGACTATTATTCTAAATTCACTTTCTGTTATATTATTTAAATCCTTTTTGATCAGTTCATTAGCTGTTGTTATTTCCTGGAGATTCTTCTGAGGGGAATTCTTCCGTTTGGTCATTTTGGAGAGTCCCTGGAGTGGTGAGGACCTGCAGGGCACTTCCCCTGTGCTGTGGTGTATAACTGGAGTTAGTGGGCGGGGCCGCAGTCCGACCCGATGTCTGCCCCCAGCCCACTGCTGGGGCCACAGTCAGACTGGTGTGTGCCTTCTCTTCCCCTCTCCTAGGGGCGGGATTCACTGTGGGGTGGCGTGGCCCGTCTGGGCTACTTGCACACTGCCAGGCTTGTGGTGCTGGGGATCTGGCGTATTAGCTGGGGTGGGTAGGCAAGGTGCACGGGGGGGTGGAGGGGCAGGCTTAGCTCGCTTCTCCTTAGGTGATCCACTCCAGGAGGAGCCCTGTGGCAGCGGGAGGGAGTCAGATCCGCTGCCGGAGGTTTGGCTCCGCAGAAGCACAGAGTTGGGTGTTTGCGCAGAGCGAGCAAGTTCCCTGGCAGGAACCGGTTCCCTTTGGGATTCTGGCTGGGGGATGGGCGGGGGAGATGGCGCTGGCGCCTTTGTTCCCCGCCAAGCTGAGCTCTGCCGTCCGGGGGCTCAGCAGCTCTCCCTCCCTTTGTCCTCCGGCCTTCCCGCTTTCCGAGCAGAGCTGTTAACTTATGACCTCCCAGACGCTAAGTCGCGCTTGCTGTCGGAACACAGTCTGTCCGGCCCCTCTGCTTTTGCCAGCCAGACTCGGGGGCTCTGCTTGGCCGGCGAGCCGCCCCTCCGCCCCGGCTCCCTCCCGCCAGTCCGTGGAGCGCGCACCGCCTCGCCGCCCTTCCTACCCTCTTCCGTGGGCCTCTAGTCTGCGCTTGACTCCGGAGACTCCCTTCTGCTAATCCTCTGGCGGTTTTCTGGGTTCTTTAGGCAGGTGTAGGTGGAATCTAAGTGATCGGCAGGACGCGTTGTGAGCCCCGCGTCCTCCTACGCCGCCATCTTCCGGAACCTCCAAAAAAAAACTACATATCTATTTGTTTTAAGAAACAAAGGAAGGTGGGATTCCTGAACGATTTCTGTCTCTTGGACAGAATTTTAGCCTGGAAAAATGGTAGAAACCATTAGCACAGATCTACCTGTAGGTATGTGTCCCAGTGTCTTAAAAGCAGCAATCTGGGATCAAGAGAGGGTTTTTATAAAGCCATTGCTCCCTTTAACATTTTAAAATTAAAAAAAAATCTAGAGTTGTAATAAAAATAGCAACATTTTTATAGTACCTCACCGATTACCGAGTGCTTTCCACCACATTATCTCATTATGTCCTTTGCAGGCTTGAGAGAATCTACAAATGGCATTTTAAAATAAATGTGTTGCACATTAGGGCAGGTACATTACACAGCTGGGTACATGATATTCCAGATCCAATGATAATGAAAAATGACTGTGAAGAAGGCTGCATATAAATATATGCTATGTCCTAGGGCACTCAGAAGAACTCTACATTAGCTGGGAAAAAGCAGTTCAGACTCGTTGTTAGTTTCTCACAAATTTTCCAAGGTACAAGTTGAAACATTTCAACAAGGGTATTAGGAAAACCTTCGCTCTCCATGCAGATCTTCCAGTTTGACCACTTGGCTTTTCATTCTGCTGAGAGGCTTTGGGGCATCTCTAACCCCACTCTCAGGTCAAGCCCCAAAAGTGTGGTTCATACACAATGAGCGTACCCCATGGCTATCAACCTCTTTGAGTGGGCAGCCAATGGGTTCAACCAGTCAGATAAAGTAATGAAAATGAGATGGTAAAGACATTGCAAAATGACCTGGCTGTGATGACCTTCATAAAGATTCAGGTTCACGTGTCTGCAAGGTCTGATTACATCTGTCAAATATTATTAATATGATTATGAATTATGTCTAATTTATAGTTATGCCTAACTAAAAGTGAAGATTCTATTTATAATAATATTCAATAATTTTATTTATAATAACTTCAATAACCTTGAAATATTGAATGAAAGGGAAGCAAATGGATGTCATTCATGAATATTTTATCAGTTAGGATGCTTTTTGCTATAAGAGATGGGATGTTGAATAGAGCCTAAAAATAAAAGTTTATTGTTTACATAACAGAAATCTGGAAATAAGTGGTTCCAAGGTTTGTTAATTCAGCAGCACAGTTGATATCTGCGTTCTGGGTCAGCTTCTCTGTGATTCTTCTGGTTTTCATTTCATGGTCACAAAATGACTGTCATAGCTCCAAGCATCATGTCCTCACATAACTGAACTCAAACAGGAAGGAGAGTGCTTCCTTTATGCTGCTGCTGCTTCTCCTTCTTCCCCCCTTCATCCTCCACCTTCTTCTCCCTTCTCCTTCTCATCCTGCTCCCCCTCCCTCTCATCCCCCCTCCCCCCCTTCTCCTTCTTCATCATGGAGAAAAGTCATTCCGAGAAGTTCCTAGTAAGCTCCTCTCAGGCCCTTTTGAACAGAAGTGGGTCATACGCCCACACTCACACCAATCATTGGTAAAGGAAATGGAATCAGCATGGCTGGCTTGGCTAATTATGTTTAATCTTCTAGGGCTGGGGTAGAGTCCAAACTTCCTTGAGCACATTGCTTCCTCAAATCTGAACAAAATAAGTGTTTATTAGTAAGGACAAAAGGGAAATGGCTTTTGGGAGGGCAAGCAATGTTTCCTGATCTGCACATATTTTCTATTGTTTCTTTAGAGGTTTTGCTTATTGAAAGAGAGACACATTGGGGGTTAGAATCAAAGACTAGCATTGGAAACATTACCTTTTAATAGATTCTGCAGAAGGATGAAAATATTTTGTGAGACAAGTTATGTGTCTTGCTGTTTGGGTTCCTCATGCAATGGAAGTTTTCCTGTCTGGAGCTCAGCTCCCATGTGATGGCATGTGTCCCCACCATACTGCTGCGTGCCTGGGGTCTTCAGAGGGATACAAGGAGAAATGGCATAGCTAAAGTTACTGGAGGAGCTGTTTGAAGGAAATTTTCAGGGAAATTTAGAGATTGAAAGAGAGAAAAAGTGTAGGGAGGGCAGTAGATATGAGGGGAAGGAGGATTTAAACACATGTTGCTGTGAGCAGGTACCCATCCCTTTCAGGTATTCAAAAAACACAGCTAAGAATATGTGTTAATCTAGAATTGATGTCTGTTTGGTGGCCCATGTTTCTCTTCAACATCGCTCGGTAGGGCACAGTCTCATTGTAGATCTCAAGGAGCAGGCATAGTATTCTCTCTACTGACCCCATTCCCAATTGAAGAGCCAATCTAGACCAGTGAGAAGTTTCTATGGAAATTATAGGATGTTGGAACCTCCAACATGATGTCTAAGCTCATCTCAAATTTCAAGATGGCTGCTCAAGAGTTCCCTACTACCTCACGTTCCTACATGCAGGAAGGAAGCAAAGGAAAGTGGAAGAGGCCAGGGACATTTCTGACTGGTTTCTTAAGGATGATTCTCAGTTGCAAGGCACCTGGGTGGCTCATTCAGTTGGATTTCTGACTTAGGCTCAGGTCATGACCTCATGGTTCATGAGTTCGAGCCCTGCAAGGGCTCTCTGCTGTCAGCAAGGAGCCCACTTTGGATCCTCTGTCTCCCTCCCCTCTCCCACCCCTTCTCTGATCATTCTGTCTTTCTTTCAAAAATAAATACATAAACTTAAAAAAATTAAAAAGAAGATGATTCTCAGTTGCTATTTCTTTTAAAAAATTTTTTAAGTTTATTTATTTTGAGAGAGAGAGAGAGTGAGCAGGGGAGGGGCAGAGAGAAGAGAGAGAGAGAGAGAGAGAGAGAGAGAGAATCCCAAGCAGGCTCCATGCTATCAGCACAGACCCTGACATGGGGCTCAAATCCACAAACCATGAGATCATGACCTGAGCCAGAACCAAGAGTTGGTTGCTTAACTGACTGAGCCACCCAGGTGCCTCTCAGTTGCTATTTCATGATACATGTGTATACATCCCATCATTCAGAATTTAGTCATGTGGTCAGACTAGCTATATGGGAGTCTGGAAATGTAGTCTTTATTTTGAGTGGCCATGTCCTTTGCTAAAGATTCTATTTTTGTTAAATAATTTTTTTTTGGTAGTGTTTATTTTATTTTTGGGAGAGAGAGAGAGAGAGAGAGAGAGAGACATAGTGTGAGCGGGAGAGGGTCAGAAAGAGAGGGAGACACAGAATCCGAAGCAGGCTCCGGACGTGGGGCTCAAACTCATGAACTGCAAGATCATAACCCGAGTCAAAGTCTGACACTTAACTGATGGAACCACCCAGGTGCCTCTAAAGGTTCTATTTCTATAGAAGAAAGGAAGGATGGATATTGGGGGAACAACAACAAAAAAAGGAGCCTTTTCCAGACGTAAGCCCCTCTCTATAAATGGGAAATGGACTAGCACTTTTATGACACTTTGCTTTTATTCATGTTATTTATTCAGTACAGAATGTCCTTTTTTCCCCCTTGCATCTTAAATATTTCCCTGACTCCTTTGTTTTCTACTGAAAATTTTCTCACCTTCAAAGCTTAATTCAATGTTACTTCCTCAAAGGAATCTTCTTGGATTTACCAATTAGAACGAACTTCCTCTTTGCTCCTCAGCCCTTTCCTCCAATTTTTATTATAGAAAAGTGTGCATTCTGTTTCACATTATCAGCAGTTGTTTATTTTTTCCTTTAGATTGTAAATTTCCTGAGGGCCGGGTCCTGGATTTAATCATGTCCAAATCCATACAGGGCCTACTGAAAGAGAAGTAAACTCATATCTTGTTTAAGCAAATGTTATTTTACAATTTTTATCACTCACAGCCAAGTGTACTCCTAACTAATATAAGATCCCTTTACTGAAGTTAGACATCATTCTATTTATAAACTGGTGATTAGATAAATACCACCAAAAAGGGCTAGAACGTTAAAAGAATGTGAATGAATGGAAGAAGACTGGGAAATACTCTTAAATCAGTGCTGTGATGTGTTCTTAATTTTCATGTTAGAGGGGTTGTTAGGATGTGGAGGAAAGGAGGTGGGGTATAATCTTACATACCTGATTTAAAATCTTGGTTGAGTGACTTATGGATTTGTGACCTCAGCTTGGGAAATTATTCCTCCTAAGTCAGAGTTTCCAGATCTATAAAATGGAAATGAAAATACTTACTTTGCAGGGTCGTTTTAGAATTAGGTGAGATGTTTGCAAAGAGCCTGACACTTAGTGGATACTCGTTCTTGGGCATTATTATAATCATTGTACTGCAGATTTGGAATGATTAGGGGGAAAAGCTCTGTGTTGTCCTCTCCCAGAGCCACAGAGCTGCTTATATACATGGGTCAGGGGTTCTTGGAAGGAGATTTGCCACAGAAGGCAAGGAATGTTATTACTGGTAACAGAGATTGATGGCATATCATTTATACCCCTGTAATTGTGATGAAATTTGACATATCGACATGGACAATGTCCCCCCAACATCCATCTTAAAAGTCTCCGGAAGGAAAACTTAGACACAAAGTATAAGCACTTTTGATGCTCTTAATACTCACGGCAACAAGTAGGGTCATAGTAAAAATGATGAAAGTGGCAATTCCACTGAAATGTGGGCTGATGCATACCTATTAAATGGGATCCGTAGTTAAAATAGCCTGGGCTTTCATAGTTCTCTGAGGAGGAACAGTTAAATCCCAGATTTTGTCACTATTGATAGTAATAGAAGTTCAGACCGAAAGTGATTAGCGACACAGTTGTCAGAACTTCAAGGTCAGAATAAAAGATGCTGTAATTTTAAGGAAAATTGGAAAAATTTATGTGAAGACTTGGTTAAAAAATGACCTATGGACCCCCTCATCCCTAAAACATATGAGTAACTTTTTAAACTTTTGTGTCATGTAGAGTGTTCATGAAGTTTTTGGTGAACTTTGAGGCTACTACCTAACAGATAGTTAGCACTTGTCAGTTTATTATAAATGCTTTGACATAACTCCGTTGATTATTGTGTTCATTTTCTTTTTCTTTTCTTTTCTGTTCTCTTTCCTTTCTTTTTCATTTCTCTTTCTCTTTTCTTTCTTTCTTTCTTTCTAGACAGAAAGAGGGTGCAAGTGAGTGAGGGGCAGGGAGAGAGAGAATCCCAGGAAGGACAGAGAAAGAAAGCGGGGCTCACTTGAAGCGGGGCATGAGCTCATCTGATGCAGAGCTCCAGCTCACTGTAAGCAGGCTCCAGCTCATCTGCTGTGGAACGCAAACTCACAAACCATCAGATCATGACCTGAGCCAAAGTCAGATGCTTAAAGACTGAGCCACCCAAGCACCATATTGTATTCACTTTCTATTGCTGCATAATAAATTACTACAAATGTAACAGCTTAAACAGCACACATTTATTTTCTCATGGTTTCTGTGGGTCACAAGTCTGGGCACCGTTTAGCTGGGTCCTCTGCTTAGAGTCTCACAAGGCTGTGATTAAGACATCAGCTAGGCTGTGTTCCCACCTAGAGGACCAGCTGGAAGGGAATCTGCTTTCAAGATCATTTAAGTTATTGGAAGAATTAACTTCCTGTGGTTGTACGACTGAGAACTCTGGTTTCTTGCTGGATCCTCAGCTACTGGACACTCAGCTCCCGGAGGCCACTATTAGCTCCTGGAGGCTGCCTATTGTTTCTTGGTATGTGGGCTTTCTCAGCTAGCACACTGAATTCTAATAAGTCTGGCAAAAAGTTTCTAGAGAGAGTCCACTAGCAAGATAGAGTCTTACACAAAACAACATAATCATAGAATGAGTTGTAACTTTCACCATATTCTATGGGTTAGAAGTAAGTCACTTGTCCTGCCCACACTCAAGGGGAGGGGATTTGGCACCAGAAGTAGGGATCATAATGGGCTACCTGGAGTCTGTTGGCCACAGTTGTCAACATAGTCCTTGAGAAGGCTGGGGAGATGTTCTTTCCTCTGTTGTACAGATGGAGACACTAATGTTCTATGAGAGAGGTTAAATGAACTGGTGTTCAAGAGCATACAGTTAATAGAACAGATTAAAGCCAGAATCCCTAGTTCTGTGCTACGACCATCAGTACCTATCTTGTATATCTTTGTATCCATCCATCCACCTATTCTCACATCCAACCGTCCTAGTCCAGTGTTCTTTTCACTACATCATGATACTTGTGTAAATGTAGGTACTATTCAGCAAATTCATCTCTTTGAACCCAGCAGAATTACCTCTTTGTCACTGTATTAGACAGGTTAGGTAAGATTCCCCTATGGTAACAAATAACTCCAAAATCTCAATGGCCTTACAAAATAAAGGTTTATTTCTTGCTATTACATATCTATTACAGGTCATCTAGGTGCTTTGCTCCACTTTTCCTTTCCTTTCCTTTCTTTTCCTTTCCTTCCTTTTCTTTTTTCAATGTTGTTGACACACAATGTTACATTAGTTTCAGGTGTACAACTTTGTGATTAGAAAAGCTTATACATTATGCTATGTTCGCTGCAAGTGTAGCTGCCATCTATCCCATTACTATTGCAACATGCTCCATAGTTTCTTACCTGAGGAACCAGGCTGATGTTGCAATCACCGTCTTGAAGGTTGCCAACCCTCATTCCGGAGGAAAAAGAGAGCTCTGGTGAGTCTTGCAATGGCAATTAAATGCTTTGACCTGGAAGGGAAACTATGGCATTTGCTTAAAACTCAGGGCCCAGAACCAGTAAAATGGCTCTATCCAACCATAAGAGAGGCAGGAAGTCCAATACAGCACTATTCCCAGGAATAAGGAAACCTAGAAGTAATCGGCATATAATTGGTGAAATAATTATTAACGATAGCCATGAATCTAGTCTATCATGAAATGAGTCCCTTTCACCTTTGTATTATTCGTGGCCTTAGTCCAAAAGACCTCACCCAACCTAACAATCTGCTTCTAGACCTGTTTTTTTTTTTTAATTTTTAATGTTTATTTATTTTTGAGAGAGAGAGAGAGAGGGCAGGGAAGGGTCAGGGTGAGAGGGAGACACAATCCGAAGCAGGCTCCAGGTTCTGAACTGTCAGCGCATAGCCTGATGCGGGACCTGAACCCACGAATCCTGAGATCATGACCTGAGCTGAATTTGGACACTTAACCAACTGAGCCACCCAGGAGCCCCTAGACCTGTTTCTGATAGCCTCAACTTTTGACTCTTAACTTATTTACATCCTCAGAGTTGTATCTCCCCTAAAACTTAAGGCTTGCAACTGCCTGTCCAGCTCTGGTTTCTAGTTTTCTTCTTGATCACAATTTTTACTTTGTATTCTTAATGACATTGTTTTTGGCCATTGTTTTCTGGATAAACAACTCACCAAATCTTGCTGCGCTCCTGAGGCCCTACACCCAGACCAAGGCCTTACAAGCTAATGTCTCTGTGAAGTTGGCAAGTCACTGAGAACACCATAATGAATGCCACGTGGGGAGAAAAATATGATTATCTTCTTAAGTCTTCCCCTGAGCTCTTTTCTTCAGAGATACTGTAGGCACTGATCTAAATTCAATTAGTGAGTGTTTTAAGAAAGGGCAACATCAATGGAAGAAGTGGATCAAAGCATTAGACATGACTGAACCCAGCAGGAAAGCAGAGCTGGCCATTCTCAAGGTGAATAATTATCTGAAGAAAGGTGAACAATAACAACACAACCTGTCAGTTGCACACCCATTTTGGCTCAACAGGAAAGCTGCAACAAGTGAGCTAAAATATTAATGCCACAGTAAACCGTCTCAGAAGAATGTTGTATTAGCACAACATTCTCAGTGGGTGCCCAACGCTGTTGGAACAAAGTACTAAAGAATACAGAAGCAGCTGGATTAAATATATGTTCACAGCAGAAGAAACGTTTTTCATCCTATAGCTGTATTCTATCTTATCATTTTAAGCATTTCTGTCAACTCAAAAACTAAATTGCACTCAACCTTGTTGTGTATACATTTTATGACTCCGATAGCCCGAGAAGAAGGAAAGTTGTGGGTTAGGGGAAACAACATCTGGGAGATGTCTCCATTATAAAGGTAAAACCCACCTTTATATATGGGGGCTTAAGATTTAGCCCCCAATAGATTATTTGCTTGTCAGGAGGCGACTGGATCAAGTAAACCTCTTTCTGCCTCTGAAAGGCTCCCACTGTCACACCATGCAGCAGAGACCTGTCTCTGCAGCAGTTCTGGGTCAGCTTTTAGGGTCTCATTCAGACCTAAGCAAAAGTTCCTTCCCTTGGTTTCCCCCAGCATGGCCAAGGTAGTCTGGAACTTATTAAAAGGTTTAAAAGAGCAAAGAAATACATAAACCTTCTTTAACAAGTTGAAGTCTAGTTGGCACAGTGTTATATTTGTTTCAGTGTACAGCATAGTGACTTGACAAGTTTATATGTTAGAGATACACAAACCTTTATAAGTTATCTTATAAATAGAGGTTTCTGTCTTTTCCATAATGTGCTCGTTGCTAGAGCTTATCAGTCCTGTTGCCGTCCACTCACTGCCTAGCTGACTTGTCTGAGTTTCCCCCAAAGCAGACCCTGCATCATGGCTCTGTGTTTGATTTTATTTGGGAGGTTACCCCAGGAAGCAGTGAGAGGGTGGAGAAGCGAGGCGGGCATGAGAGGGAAGCCGAGTTAAGGAGTGGGTTGCTACAGCAGACAACCAGGGTTTAATCCCACAGCGGCGCTCTAAGACCATGTAGAGCATGCCTCAGAACTGTCCTACCGGAAAGAGAGGAAGATGGGATGTTTATCCACCAGCTCCCATCACTCACTGTTAAGAGTTGGGTCTGGGGGTGTTAACTCTCCACTTTCTTGCCTGCCCAGCACGTATGCTGAGCACATTTCCAGAGAAAAACTTCAGGCAGAGAGGTGGAGGTGTTTGAGGAAGGGAGCCAGCAGGAGAGTGCTCAGGAACTCACCATGAAGGTGCAGGTAACCTCCAGGGTAGGCCCCCGGGGAATGCGTGGGCACTAGGAGCATCAGCTTCAAGGAGCCCTAACAGGTTAGCACAACTTCACAGGCTCCCCCCATCCCCCTGCCCTGCTCCTGATCTCTCTTCCAGCTATCTTCTCTATCTCACAAGATGTAGTTTCTGGCAATAGTTCTCTTCTCAACGAATGGTGTGTGTGCATGTGTGTGAGTGTGTGTGTGCACATCACACATGCACACACACTTTGTAGTTTATATGACACTTCAGATTTTACTTTCTCAGAATTTCCCATTTCCCTGCTGCTAGAATGTATCTTTGATATGGCATAATGATGAACTTTACTCCTGCAAACACTGCTACAGCTGTTTGCATTTTTAAAAATTCACTGTAAATGAAACTATAATGATAAAATGCCTATAAACATAGAAACTTTTTCTTGTAATGGGGTTGGAAATTCGTTTACACTACAGATGTGTGTAAAGTAAACAAAGAACTGATCTGATGGCTCTCATCAGTTCTCCACCCTATTGGGTAGAGGGTGAAAACAAAATTTTAGGTCAATAAGGTACAGTCAGGCTGATCTTATAACAGAAACAGTCTCTTTAAATTAGCTCGGTCTCTATGGATGATTCAGGCTTTCAGATTTTCTTCATCTACCTGTTCCTCTCCAAGATGGAAGCTAAGGTGATTTCCTCATGTTGGTGACTCGGGGCGGTCCTTGCTGTGCTCTGGCTGGTGGGCCCGATCCCATCTCTGGGCATCCTGCCAATTTCTGCTTCTGATGTCATTCATTTGTCGGTATCAGCTTTGTTGGGACCAGAGGTCCTCCCAGCTATGAGTCCTACCCAGTACCCGGCTCAAACCATTTGCCCGGTAGCCTTCAGGCCAGGATCACTCTGCCTTTGTCATAGTAACCTCTTTGGAAGCCTGGCCAGTTGGCACCCACCAGTGCTACCCTCCATGGAGCGTATGGAATCATCTGTACATCTTCCAGGCTGCCTGGAAATTACAGGAGACTTTAAATTGCCCATATCAGGCCTTCCCTTTCTATATCACACTTCACTGCCTATTTTTTACTTAAAAAATTTTTTTTTAATGTTTATTTTTGAGAGAGAGAGACAGAGCACGAGTGGGGGAGGGGCAGAGAGAGAGGAGACACAGAATCAGGCTCCAGGCTTTGAGCTGTCAGCACAGAGCCCGACACAGGGCTTGAGCTCACAAACTGTGAGATCATAACCTGAGCCAATGTCAGATGCTTAACTGACTGAGCCACCCGGGCAGTTCTATTTTATACTTTTTAATACCCACCTTAGATGTCTCTGTGGACGATCATGGACAAAGAAAACTCTCCGAGAACATAAAGCCAGTAGCATTGAGGACAGTAGACCAGAACATTATTTTCAGAGAGCAGAGCAAGAGGACTGCTAGACTAGATGAACTGTCAGGTGTCAGGGCTCTCCAGAGAAACAGAACCTATAGGATAGATATAGATATATAGAAAGAGATTTATTATTGAAGGATTGGCTCATGGAGTTATGGATCCTGAGAAGTCCCACAATTTGTCATCTACAAGCTGGAGGCCCAGGAAAGCTGGTGGTACAGTTCCAGTCCAAACTCAAAGACCTGAGAACTAGGGAAGCCAATGGCCAAAGTTCCAGTCCAAGTCCAAAAACCCAGTAGCAGGGATATTTAAAGAATCAGCCTGAGTCCAAAGGTTTGAGGATCAGGAGCACCATTGTCTAAGGGCAGGAGAAGATGGATGTCCAGCTCAAGCAGAGAGTAAACTCACCTTTCCTTCATCTTTTTGTTCTATTCAGGATCTCATCAGAGAGAGCGATGCCCACTTGCATTGGTAAGAAGGATCTTCTTTACTCAGTCTACCCATTCAAATGCTAATCTCTTCCAGAAACACCCTCATGGACACATCCACAAGTAATGTTTTCCCAGTTATCCAGGGATCCCTTAGTCCAGTCAAGCTGACGTAAAATTACCCATCACACTAACCAAGGACATCACTCCACCTCCAGGGCAGGGATAACAATTGCTGTCTCATTCTCCAACACTGTGCACTGGGCACGTTGGAAGTAGCTAACTTGATTTCTGGTTTGGAGGTTGCCAGACCATTTAAATATGATCGAGAAGATTGCATAGCATTCAGAGATCCTGGAGTTTGAGCTGGATGATAACTCAGTTAGATTTTGTGGTTATCTCCTTTGAGGTGCTCATTACTCCTAGAAATTTGGATGGTGAAGGGCAGACTGACAGATATTGCTAGTTTCCTCCCATTGTTACAGGGCCTATATCATTTATAGTCTAAGCTGGGACACTTCTGAGGGTGAAAGGGAATTCTCAAAACAATTAGCCTGTGCAATTACAATTAATTCAAAACAAAAAAATCATTACCAAACGATAAAATCAATAGTTGCATATTTACCCCAGACATTAAATGACAAAACAGCTATAGGAAGTGGTATACCCCACATCAAAACTGCTCAGCCTCTATTTCTGCACATTTATTTCATGTGCATCCATTCTATCGTTTTCTATGGACTCCACTGACTGGTGGCCTATGGCACAGGTCACAACACAACTGGTTGATCCACCAAGTGCCTGGCAGGGACAGCATCACCAAATACTTTGCCCACATCACCCAAGACCAAGAGGAGTTGGTTGTCAGAGCTGCTTTTGTCTGAACACACTGTGTGTTATCACTGAGTTCCCTGTATCTAGACACTTACAGGGAGGTGTTAGCTCTGTTGCATCTGGAAAGGTGAAGAAAAGAGAGAAGTGTTATGATTGCTAGTTGTCTTCTGGGTTTTACGATGTGTTTATGTGAGACTTCATGTGTATCTCACACATTACCAGACAGGCCCATAGCACAGAAATGAAAAGTGCAGGTCTACCAAACCCTTCCCAGCTTATTTTAATACATTTGATAATTAAATTTCATGAAAATGAAAATCCAGGCCAAATATTAAAGTGTTAGGAACACAAGAACTAGTGGGCAATGGACACCGCCTGGGAGAATTCCAGGCCAACCAGTCAGATTATTCCAAGTTCACTCTTTCCTCATTCTTAGGAGTAGAGTCCTCACTTTTCAGCTGAACACATGGCCACCAGGAAGACTCTTTCTAGTGGGTTGGCAATTGAGCCATCCAGTTTCTGGGTACAGAGTGCCAGTGGCAACAGTGGCGACATTCAGGGTCCAGTGCAGAAACACCAGCTATAGTATTCAGCATTTGGCAATGGCTTTATTGCATGACGTCAGCTTTGGTTCTGAGCCTTATTCTCCGGTTTTCCTGGAATGCTGTTAGTTTTCTAACATTATTTCCCCTCAAATCAGTCTCCTTAATTCTGTTCTGTTCAAATAAGTGCATTGACTGGTTTACGGAACAGACCTAGATGACATTTTCTGATGAGTAAAAAAATTTCCCTAACATTCCTTAAGTCCAGTATATGAACATTTGCTATTTTAGTCCCTTTAGCGTCCACACCCCCTTGGCATGTAACCCGGGTCCGGCCAACCACACATAACACTTCATTCTCTGGCCATGGAAGTTTGCCCAAGATGGACATGTATTTAGGCCAGGCCAACCAAAGTCTTTCCCAGGAACTAGGAATTTCATCCATGAAAGTAGGATTGATGAACACATGCTCTCTCTCTGCTCTTGGACCATGAGCTTCACAGGGTCTAGAGTGTTGGCAACAATGTCTCTGGCAAACTGATAAAGACTCTCTGTGGCATTTACTCTTGATGGATAGAGTGTGTGTGTTGGGGGAGGGGGCTCGCAGAGGAGAGGAGGGAAATGAAGGGAAAGGAAGGGAAGGGATGGGAAGGGAAGGAAAAGGAAGAGAGTTTTGACAATCTCATTTGAATCCCTGGGCCCAGATGAGTCTGAGGCCCAGAGCCAACCCTATTCTTCCTCATTCTGTGGACGAATGTTTTCCCTTTTTGTCTTAAGCCATTTGAATTTAGTTTCTGTAATTCACAATGGAAAGAACTCTGAGTTAAGGGTATATATTTTTTTCCAGTTTTATTAGCAGAATGAAGCAAAGGAGGTCTTTTTCTCTTTTAAAAATAGCTTTATTGAGTTATAATTCATATACCATACAATTCACCTATTAAAGTATAAATGATTTTTAGTATTCACAGATACATGCAACTATCACTATCATCAATTTTAGAGCATTTTAATCACCTCAGAAAGAAACTTCTTTACATATCATCGCTCATGTCTCTTATTCCCCTCCTCAGCCCTAAGCAACCTACTAATCTACTTTTTGTCTATAGATTTCCTTATTCTGGACTTTTATATGAAAGGAACCATACAGTATGTGGTCTTTTGTGACTCACTCCTTTCACTTAGCAAAATATTTTCAAGGTTCATCCATGTTGTAGCGTGTATCAGTACTTCATTCCTTTTCATAACTGAATAATATTCCGTGGTATGGATATAGCACATTTTATTTGCCCATTCATGTGTTGATGGATATTTGGGTTGTTTCCACCTTTTGGCTACTATGAATAATGCTGCCATAGATATTTGTTTACCAGGTTTTTGCTTGGCATATGATTTCATTTCTCATAGGTGTGCACCTTAGAGAGGAATTACTGCTTCCTGTGGTAATTCTAAATCTAATCATTTGAGTAAATGCTAGCCCGATTGTTTTCCAAATGGCTGCATCATTTTACATTCTTATCTTGCAGTGTATGAGTTTTCATTACTCCACATGCTTGCCAATACTCATTGTTATCTGACTTTTTTTGATTCTAGCTATTCTAGTAGGTATGAAGTGGTATTTCACTGTGGTTTTGATTTGCATTTTGTTGAGCATTTTTTCATGTGCTTACTGGATATTTGTATCTCTTCCTTAGAGAAATGTCTATTCAGACCACTTGTCCATTTAAAAATTGAGATATTTGTATTTTTTATTATTGAGTTGTAAGGATTCTTTATATATTTTGGATACACGTTCCTTATCAGATATATGATTTGCAAATATTTTCTCCCATTTTGTGTGTTGACTTTTCACTTGATGATGTCCTGTATTTTCCAGTTCTTAATGGTATAATTAAGCAGAATAGGTCTTAATGTCCTTGGTTTCATCTTTTTTTAGCATATTTTTCTACCCTTGGAGTCTAGAGTCAAGCCTTTAAACCAAAAAATACTTAATCATTTTTTTTTTAACTCAGGAAAAGTGTAAAACCTATAGGACAAACTGTGGGATAAAAATCATCCCAGGCTGGTGCTTGGCATAGGTCTTCTAGGCTGGGAAGGGACACGGCAGGGGGGAAAAACCCAAAACATATTCAGTATCCTTCCCATTTTATCCTCACAACATGGAGAATTTCCTAGTGTATTCAGATCACTTGTTCATAAGTGATATTTAGAAAACTTCTGGGTTGTTACCAGATTAAAATGGACAATCACCACTTGATAGCATGAACAGTGAGGAAAAGGAAGGTGACAAATCTCAAGATAAAACCCCAGGATAAAGGAGTAAGCCCAATGACTCTGTCAACACAGTTACCTACCTTATAATGTAGCTCAATATAGAGGATGTGAGAAGCCCTGCTTGCTGTTGTGGTGGTGGTGGGTGGTGGGTGGGATGGGGGGGGAAGAACATGCAGGAAAATCTGACTTTGAACTGAGTGTTAATAAAGGAAGTCAGAAGACAGCATAGGTGACTCTAGAGCTGTGAATGCTACGAGGGCAGTAACAGAGGCACAACCTCTGTTGTGCATGGAGTCACAGCAATTGGAAAAATCCTGTGCAGGATGGAGAATCAGGAGAGAACTCATGAAGGCAGTTCTGAAAAGATTCAGCCTTTGAGCTGAGTCTTGAGGTGGTGTTGGAACTTTGTACGGAAATGGAGAGGGAAAACACTGCCAGCATTTCAGGTCTGGAGGAGTGGACTCAGCTGGTCTTGAGGGCTGGAGATGAGGCTGGAAAACTGCTTGGAGCAGAATAAGAAGGTCTGTAAATGTGAGACAAGGACCCTTTTCCATAACGATTGAGACAATGAGGAGCCACTGAAAGTTATCGAGTAAGATGCATTTGGGAACTGGATGAAAAGTGAGTGGAGAGTGGAGAGACCCTGGCTCTGGGAGGAAAGAAAGACTTCTTCTGGGATGGTGTGGCCAGCTGGACTCAGACTTTGGTTTAAAGGACAGCCCTCATGGAATGACGGCTGCCCAAAGCCAGCACCGAACTCGCTGACTATTCTCGCTGACTGAAGTTACCACTGCTGTTTCAGGAAGGTTGTGGGTTCAGAAGAAAAGATGACATCTGATAGGAGATAGGCAGCATCTATTGTCCCCACACTCAAAACTAATCAAGCGTATTAAGTCACACAGGGGCTTTACAATCAGTTCTGGGGCTTTGGAAGTGCTGGTTGGCAGAGCACAACAGGTGATGGAATAAAAGATTGCATGCAAGTGGCTTGCTGAAACAGAGTCACCTCCCAGGAGGACCCTCCCAGGGAAACATGAGAAGGGGGTGGTGGTGGTGGTGGTGGGAGGCAGGGGGCCCTCCTGCCATCTGAGCTGTTTACACATCACATCAAAGCTGCAGGAGTGGAATGGGCAACTCCAGCTAACCGGATCTCTGTGAGAGGACCACAGAGCAGAGCCCCAGCTTCTTCCCCTATAAAATGGCAGGTATTTTGAGGATTAAATTAAATCATTCATGTGCAGCACTTGGCAGAGGGCCTGGAACATAGCAAACTGTTTTCATTCCCTATGGATGCTCCTAGGACAGCATGCCTGTCGAGTTATGGGATGACTCTTTGCTTCAGAGCCGTGTGCTGCTGTCCCCAGAAGGTGTTGGGACACCTGGTTGTTTTGCATTTGAGGTCGTAGCTCAGAGGCAGCCGTGTGAATTGATTTGATGCCTCTACTTCACAGTTCTGCACAGCACTCTCTGTGGTGAGACTTCCCCCTCCCTTCCCCAGACTGGCTTGACTCCTCCTAAATGTTCTGCCCTGTTCCTGGCTTCCCCTTCCTGGCCACCAAGAAATTGTGGGCCCTCTGCTGAAGGCTCAGGGATCTGGCAACCTAATCTGGGAAGGTTTTTAGGTAGTTAATCAGGGGAGAAGAAGAAAGTAGAGAACATAACTGCGCCACATTTTAGAAAGATGAGGAAAGTCTAGGGAGGCAGTAAAGCAGGAACTAAATTTGTCGGGAGGACTACTCAGGGCATTTGGGCTGTTTAGCTGTCAGGTCAGGTTACTAGCAAAGCTCCTTCTTTCCCTCTCTTGCTCGCCTCCTTCCTTCCTTCCATAGTGTAAGGAAGAAGACAGATCTTGCCTTGAGGTAAGCTGTAAGAGGGAGAGAGGCATACACACAAATGACCCCAACCGGGAGTAGTAAGTATCGGAGACTCACTTAATGGGACCTGTGAGTTCAAAGTGAGGAGTAATGATTGGGCATTGGAAGAGTTGTGGAGAGCTTCAAGGAGGACGTGGCAAAGAGGCTCATTCGAAGGATTTGTAAGATTGAAACGTTGGAAATAAAGGGAGAAGGCAACAGCTCAAACAAGGTACAGAAAGGAAGAAATGGTAGTTGTGTAAAAGAATGAATCCTTTATTTTGGTCAGAGTTCTAAGTGTCTGAAGGGAACAGTGGGCCAGATTGGGGAGGAGTCTCAACGCTAAGGTGGGTATTTGGGACTTTAGTCCATTGCATAAGGGAGTAGGTGAGTGATATCACAGCAGTGTTTTAGGAAGATTAATCCATTGGCATCGTGTAGAGTGGATGGGCGAGGGTGGGGGAGCAGGGACATGGCTTGTAAATATTGCAATGGTCCAGATAGAGCTATTGCTATACTCGGTAGCATCAGGGAAATGAAGAGGCATTAGAAATGAATGCTGTGGAGTTAAATTAGTAGAAATTAGTAACTGATTGAATATAAGGCCTTAACAGGAAAGAAGAATCAAGAATGACTTTTCTGTCTTTTCTCATCTGGGGTTGTCCAATTCTATTTGTTTCTCAGAGCTACTGGCCTCTATTGGCTGAACAAATAATCTTACATGCATCCCCTTCATTGGGCTTTGTTCTGCTCCCCTCCCCCCCGCCCCACCCCGACACCTATTGTGATGATGGTGTACAAATCTTTGTCATTTATCATCGTGGCTATATACAAAGAGGTATTCTGGTTTTCTGGTGTACCGTGACACTTTTTAATGCCACTGTTCCCAAGGATTTCACATTTAGAAAGGTTTTCGTAATGCATTTATGCTATGGGAAAAGAATCAAGTTTTCTAGAGAGTCTTTATGCTGACATACAGATTATTAGGGTGAGCTTTTGGTGGTGTGGCAAGGGGAGGGAAGAGGTTGCTTGGGGGTATTGCTGACAAAAGGCTTGTAAGTGTGATGATTTTTCACTTGTTCACTGGATGTCTCCTTCAGAACTATAACCAATTGGGCTTGGGGCAGCAGCTGCTTGTTTCTATTGAAATTCTTGCATTTTCTCACTTCATCTAGGTCTTGTTTGAGTCTGATTGGTGACAGACAATGTGCCAAACATCCTTCTTCTTTTAAAATTTCTCTTGTCCTTGACATTCGGAATATGTTTTTCCTCTTGCCCTCTCTTCCTCTCTCTCCCTTCCTCCTTTTCTCCTGCAGATATGAAGATGTATAAAAGTATCATTTCAAACTTTTTTTGGGGTACCTAAAACAACAAATGTGCATTCCTCAGTCCATGTCATGGCCATGGCTCTGTGGTCGGTCCCATGTGTCTTCCTCGTTCTGGAATCTAGGCTGAAGAGCTGCTCCAATCTTGGTCTTGTGGTGGAGGAAAAAAAGCAATGATAGATGAATCCATGCAATGACTTTATAGTTTCTACTTAGAGGTGGCACATATCACTTCAAAAATATTTTCTTTCCACTCAAAGAAAATGCCACATAGTTTAAGTTTTTCATCATTCCTATCTATTTGTCAGCCTTTTCTAAGTTATACTACAGTGGAAACAACCCCCATGTCTTGTGGGTTACAACAGCAAATCTCTAGTTCTTGCTACATACTAGCTGTGCCAGTATGCCAGCTCTGGGTCAAAGGCAGCTCTGTGAGTCTGTTCAAGTGTCTTCATTCTGGCTTCCAGGCTGAAGGAATAGCCTTTCTTTTGGCAGAGAGAAAAGAACCTCAAACTTACTCTTTTTTTTTCTCTTTGGAATAAAACTCTTTGTCTAAAGTGTGGTAGGGCACAGTTCTCTTCTTTTATCTTCTTTTCTTTTGAGATCTTCATACTGCAACATTGGCCTATATCAGGTTAGGATAATGGAAAAGGGTATTTGCCAAAGGTGAAAAGATTTAGAGCCCCTGTTGGCAGAATACTGCCTTTATTTTTGCTATAGAAGTGAATAACTCTTGCAGAACAAGGTTTATCTTGTGGACATTTCACTTGGAGTCTGGAAGCATAGAGTGCTTTGCTCTTCCTATGCTCTATCTCCAGAAGGACTGGATGTGCAATGCCCCCTTCACACCCCCACCCATTTCTCCAGAGGTGAGGAGAAGAAGAGGTAGACTTCTAAGTAGAGGGAAGTTGAACAATTCTAAGTAGAGGGTTGAAGAGATAGATGGAGGCGGGCAGTGAGGGGAGAAGAAGATTAAGGGGGAAGACCAGAGAGGCTGGGTTCTCTGACACCCACCCTTTGGTGGGCTTAGGATTCAGGGCATAACTAAAGAGCTGTTTTTGCCCAGCCTGAGTCTTAGTGTGTGAGTGATTATCTAATAGTATGGATTCTGTTTGGGAATTTAGAAGTGGTTGTACCTCATTGCCTTCCAGTAAATAAGGGCATAGCTACATAAACCCAGTGCATTACACAGAGAAAAGTAGAGCTGCTTTGGTGTGGGAATGGAAGACACCGCCATATCCCCACCCAACCACTCTGCAGAATCCTAGGACTCTGAGAAATATAGTTTGAACACCTAAAGGATAAAGTCATAATCCTATGGTCCAAGATGACATTAAAAAAGATGACTTCTAGAAAAAACTATTAGGGCTTTTGTTGTGGTTGCTGGAAGATGAGGTGAATTATAACACTATCCCTTGAAGAATCCCAGAAGAGGGAGGACATAGGCTAGAAGGCAAGGATTATCTTATATGCATTTGATGCTTTGGTAAAGATAAGTACAATGAGAAAATTTTGTTATTTTTGCCTTATCAAAAGGAACTGCAGCCACTAAAGGGGTCTATACACTCAGCGGGCTCAGAGAGTCAGCTGTTTGTAGAGGTGGCAGATTTGGAAAAGAACTGGGAGGAGATCAGCCAGGACACTGGGCAGAAAGGAGAGAAGCCACTCTTCCCATGCTGAGGAAGGCTTTGTGGGCAGCTGCAGCGAATAAAGCCAAGCTAGGCCTAAGCTTGTTTTTGTGGACTTATATGTAATGAAAAGGGGTCCTAGTTTCTTGTAAGTAGGTCACTCTGTATCATGTACCGTGAACTTCATAAAGTGAACCAACATGCAATGGTGTAGAGTTGTAATCCTTTACCTCACAATGGCCCTTGATGAGGTGTGTGGTCTGGGAAACACGGGACAGAGGCAAGGTAGCCTGGAGGATTGAAGAATTTCTTAGCCTTCCTTCCAGCTGTCAACTCTGGGGAAACAGGGCCTGTTCTTTCCCACCGAGTCTCCTTCAGAGAAGCATGTCTATTGTGTTTGTAGAGGGGAAAAAAAAGAACATTCATTTCTATTACTTGCTTCTGTGAAGATGTGTTAACTAGCGAGGAGGAGGAGGTGGCTTCTTTTTATGAGGATTATACTGGCAGCTGAGGGGCAGCACATAATGAAGGAGGTTTACAGATTTGCTGTTGAAAGCTGTAGATATCTATGCATACTGTTCCCAGATGAGAGAAAGCTAGGGCTGGCTGCTACAAAGGTCAATGCCAAATTTAAATGCATTTTTTTAGATCATTTCCATAGCATTTTATTCACAAACATTGAGTGACTTTCAGTTTCTCAGGAAAAATAGCCATTAACATTTTTATTTCTCTCAAACGGGTTATAATTATGTTGTTATAAATATGGACACTCTAAAGAGATCCTGCTGAGGAAAAATGGGCTTTTTTTTTCTCATAATGAGGAGAAAATAGGGGTGACTGATCCTACTCAGAAATAGTTTCAAACAACTGGTTTTGCACTCGAGGTGTGTAGAAGAAGATTCCACCCAAGTTCACTTAGTAGTAGTTTTGAGCTATTAAAAAGAATAAAAAGCAACCATAGAGTTAAAAAAAAACTGAATTCAAATTGGTTGTAATTATTTACACGGAGAAGTTTAAGCAGTGGATTGGAAACCAAAAAAATGGAAACTTTCCTTTAAGTAAAATCATATGGGAATAGCAAACATGCAAGACAGATCAAATAGGAGCTGCTCTGGGTGAAGGGAGGCTAGATGGACCAGGGCCCATCTTATTTGTCACCCTTCCTTGAGTCTGGAGTGACCACTGTGGGACCATTGTGGCATCCCTGGAGTTCTGAGGATTCCAGTTTGACCATGGGTTGGAGAGCATGTTTTCCTTGAATCCCAAGCCCATAGGATTTGTCCAATAGCCTCCAGGTCCTGAGAAGTAACATGACACATTTGGTGTCTGGGCATAGCCAGTGTGAACATTCCTGTGCAGCTGGTAGGGAGTTCTGGGGTTCTGGTGCAGATGGGTATTCTGGAGCTGGGTGTGGATGTGAAGTGGGACTGATACATGGTAGCAGTTGGGGAGCAAAAGGGAATGGAGATCATGTCTTGGGTGAAGGACAGTCCAAGGTCCACAGGAACTGTCCAGAATTCAGAGTCTAAATAGAGTTGGCAATGAATCAAGGGCAGAGTCTGTAGCAAAGGGTCTTCAGCTGAAGTCAGACAAGACTGGACTAGGGTCTGAAAGTGGGGACAGAGGCAGAAGCTAGATTTTGAGATATAAAGAGAAAGGCTTTATGGGGTCCTGTGGTCTTGATTGTGGGCAGAGAGGGAGATGCAAGGGCCCAGGGGGTCTGGAGAAGACCATGGCTTTGGAGGGATGGGGGTTGAGCTTCTTACCCTAGAGTTTTGCTTGGGATCTTGAACACGATGTGAGTTAACAGCCTTGGGTGCCTATACCATGGGTCTGTTGCACCCTGTTTCTCTATCTCATTGAGAATGGGGATCTTATCAAAGATGGGCTTCAGAACTACTTTTGACAAGGATTCAAAGTAATTTATCTTCCTAAAACTTAATTTAAAAATCCTGAATAGTTCAAGTAAACATGTGCACCACTCATTGTATACCATATATGCCTGTGCCATTGGGATTTTAGTCTTTTGGCACTTTTTCTTTTTCATATTTTTCTGAGGACTCTGTGGGTCCTAGTGCTGTGGAGCAAGCAAGAATCTTACAGCCTAAAGTCATTCACACTCAATGACTTCTTCCAAGGCTGAGGGTAAGGGGAACGCTTGCTGCTAAGTAAAAAAGTTAGTACTGCCCACCCTGTTGTGTGCCTGGGAGGGTCATTGCCTAGGATAGCCAGAGATGGCAAAAATGGTTGAATGAGGAGAAACAAAAGCTTAAGAATTATTGTTTTCTTTGTACTTAAGGTTTATGAATTATTTCCTTTTGAAAATGTGTTCAAAAAGCAGATCCTCCACTGAGGCCCAACATGAAAAGCTCTGGGATAGGTGAAAACGTGAATGTCTGAAATACAACCTCACGCCACTGCGATGGGCTCAAGCTACTCTTAGTGAGTTTTTTATCCCTCCTGCTGCCTGTGACTTACATCAAGCTGTGGAGAGAACCCCCAAAACCAATAGGTCATTTTAACATAAGACGAGAAAACACTAAATAGAAGTTTAAATTTAAAGGGAAATTATAGGGGTGCCTGGGTGGTTTAGGTGGTGAAGCATCTGACTCTTGATTTCTGCTCAGGTCATGATACCAGGGTTCTGGGATCAAGCCCTGTAGCCAGATTTATGTTGGCTGTGGAGCCTACTTGAGATTCTCTCTCTCCCTCGGTCCCTCTCCCCTACTCATACTTGCTCTTCCTCTCTCTTTCTAAAATAGATTAATATATATATATATATATATATATATATACATACACATATATGTATATGTACATATATATGTATATATGGAAATTATAGATCTTTTGGCAGTTTAGAGAATGGGAGCCCAAATCCCAGAAGCTGATATTTCCTTTTATTCAGGTCTGAGGCCATCTATTTTGAGGTTTCTAGGGTTGTTTTTCAAAACCCTCTGGGATACTAGGGGGACAGAAGGGTATCTGAATAAGGAGCTAGATTCTTTTGGCAAGGAGCTGGCAAGGAGATTTGACTGGCCTTTGGCAAGTTGGGGTTACATTTCTGAGACACAGGTGCTATAGGAAAGCTTGGGTAGAAGCCCCAAATCTCAGGGATACTCTGGAGTTGATCGACACAGATCTGTCCAGAGAGAAAAAAAACATTACCTAAAATCAGTTAAGCTCTAGAAAACTCATAAGACAAGAGGGTCCAGCTGACCCTGATGAAATCTGGACTCCATTTCTCAGACCTTGAGATCTACTAAGAGACTTGGGGCAGAATGTCTTTTTTTTTTTTAATTAATTAATTAATTAATTAATTTATTTAGAGAGAGCAAAGGGGAAGTGCAGAGAGAGAGGGAGAGAGAAGCCCAAGCAGGCTGTGCACCATCAGTGTGGAGCCCGACCTGGGGCTCAAATTCACAAACTGAGATCATGACCTGAGCTGAAATCAAGAGTTGGACACTTAACCAACTGAGCCACCCAGGTGTCCCAGAATGTCTTAAAGTCATGTGGCAAGTTGGTGGTGGAGTCAGGTTTATAGTTCCTGCTTCCTGACTCCTAGTTCAGTGATTTTTCACTTCTACAGTGCTACCTCTACCTCCACCTGATTCTATTATGTGCCAAAAATCTGCCTTTGTAGGAACTAATCTCCCTTCCTCCATCCCTTTCCTTCCTTCCTCCCTCCCCCTTCCTTCCTTCCTTCCTTCCTTCCTTCCTTCCTTCCTTCCCTTCCTCCCCCATCCCTCCCTACTTCCTTCCTTCCCTTCCTCTCCCATTCCTCCTTCCTTCCTTCCTTCATTCCTTCCTTCCTTCCTCCCTTCCTCCCTTCCTCCTTCCCTCCCCTCTCCCTTAAAATATTTGGTGCTCAATGTGTGCCTGGAAATATGCCATTTTTAGAAAGACAAAAATGAGTGATAATCAGTCTTTCTTAAAATCTTAAGCTTTAAATAATCATCCATTAATAAAGCAGAGAAAACTTCACTGAAGGAATTATGAGATCAAGCATCTTTTTAGTCATACATTTTATTGTCATTTACCAAGGGTTATCTCCAAAAGTCTAGAATCAAGTCTAGAACCAAGCACATATGTATTTGCATACTTGATAAGGTTGGCCAAATCTAATCTCAGCTGAGGGAAATATCTCAGCAGCATACTTATTCCATCCATGGGGTGGTGTGAACTTCTTCACTCACCCATTATCATGGCCCTAGCAGAAGTAGGTAATTGGCAGAGGCAAGGAATGAATGGGGGATGGAGGGAGTTGAGGGTGAGAGGGATATGGGCAAAATGGCCTGGGCAGCCATAAGTCAGAGGAGGTAGGCTGGAGCCAGGACCAAGAGTATCATGGCAGACCCTGGGAACCTAGGGTAGGGCATTCTGGGTAAGGGCTTAGTGTGAAGTCAGAGAACAATGAAGGGCAAGTGGGAGCCATAGTCAGAAGCCAAAGAAGAAATAGAAGCCGATAAGCCTGACAAACCTGGGTCAAAGACAAATCTGTAGCAGCCATGGTAGTCTCTGAGTAAGAGTGACCATGTTGAGGAAAGATTGGCTTCAGGAAACGCTTGTATTCTTGTCTGTGGCTCAGCCAGATACAGACCTGAATCCTCTGTGTGGAGGCCCATGGAGCAAAGCAGATGGCACATACAGGTAGCCTCCAAGCTGTCTGAGGCTCCCTGGAGGTTGTCATGGCTACTGACTTATTAAGAAGGAGATGGAGATGCGGGTCCTGGGAAACATCACTCTCACAAAGTTGCTTTTGCTTTCTTTCCCTCTGACTGTCCAAGGCAAAGAAAATTTTCTCCATGGACATTTCATCAGAGAATCCACTTACAAAAGCCAACAGAAGAACAAATGCATAGCATGGTGACAGGTTACCATGTCAAATTGTACCATGCTACAATTTGAGAGTTTTATGTAAAAAAAAAAAAGATTCTGCAGTGTCTTCCTCATATAATAAATAAAAATCTGTATAGCTGGATATGGTGATGAAAAACAGCCCATCACAGAAGAGCACTGAAGAAAGGGAATTTTCTTAAAAAGGAATTTCCTTAGGTTTGTAACTGATATTCAGGGTTGAGAGGTGTACGTGACAATGTTCTCTTATGATTCCAGGTGTTTTAAACACCATAGTCTTGATATACCCACTTTCTGGATATTAGAACCCAGAATTCAGAGCCCCAAATCTAGGGCTCATTTATTTGTTTGTTCACCGAACACTGGTTAAGCATCTAAAAGCTGGGTGCCAGGAATGCAGAGGTGAATATAATATGACTTCTGACCTTAAAGAGCATACAATCCACTTGAAGAGACAGATACGTGCATTAATAATAGTGATGAGGTATGCAAATCTAGGTAAGCCTAGGGTAAAGGTCTGGGCAAAATACCCTAAGAGTATAAAAAAAGAAATGCCAAAGAGAGAGGGAGAGGGAGAGAAATGCCTAACTCCATCTAAGATGGAGTGGGTGGGGAGGGGAGGGGAACTTCTAGGAGAAGGGGATTCTTGAGCTGAATCTTGAAGGGTATCAGGGAGACAAAAAGAGAACGATGTTCCAGGCAGAAGGAAGGAAATTTGGAAAGGCAGAGGTATGGAAAAAGCCTGTCATTTTTTAGAGAGTATGGTTTGGTTGAAATCCGGGAAAATTGTGGACATGGCTGAGGGACAACCCTTTCTTAGTATCATGTTGATGTATGTGAATTTTATTGTAATGGTCATGCTGTGTTCCCCCCAAAATTTATATATTGAAGCCATAACCCCCGACCCAATGTAATGATATTTGGAAATAGATTTTTGGGATTCAATTAGGATTAGATGAGGTCATGAAGGTGGAGCCATGATAATGATATTAGTGCCCTTATAATTAAAGGGAAGGAAGAGAGAAAGAGAGAGAGAGAGGGACATTGTCCTTTTCCATGTGAGGATACAGTGAGAAGGCAATCATCCAAAAGTCAGGAAGAGAGAGCTCTCGCCAGAAACCAACCGTGTTGGTAACCTGATTTCAGACTTCCAGCCTCCAGAATTGTGAGAAAATAAATTTCTGTTTTTTTAAGCCAAATAGCTGATGGTATTTTGTTAGGGTAGCTCAAGCAGACTAAGACAGATCAGTTGGCTTAAAATATTTCTTAGGGTAACCTTCACTTTTCAAAACCCTCTCAAAACTTATGCAGAACTCTAAATATAAATTTATTTTAGGTAATGAGCCTCTCTGCTGTCTAAATTGTTGACCAAGTCAAGCAATCTCATGGAGAGAGTAGAAGAATGAATTCTTTCATTTATTTGATAAATATTTATCAAGTGCCTGTTTAATGCTAGGCATTTTTTATAGTGCTGGAGTTTCAGTGGTGACTAGGACAGACTAGCCACTGCCCCCATGTAGCTTACTTCCTAATGGAGAAGGTAAGAAGAAAAAGACAAGAACAAGGGAATTTCAGGCACTGCAAATACCATGAAAACAGTAAAACTGGGTCACATGGCAGGGGTAGGAGCTAGTTTTTTTTTTTTTTAACGTTATTTATTTTTGAGACAGAGAGAGACAGAGCATGAACAGGGGAGGGTCAGAGAGAGAGGGAGACACAGAATCGGAAACAGGCTCTAGGCTCTGAGCTGCCAGCACAGAGCCCAACACAGGGCTTGAACTCACAGACCGCAAGATCATGACCTGAGCCAAAGTGGATGCTTAACTGACTGAGCCATCCAGGCACCCCAGGAGCTAGTTTTCAATGGTGGCCAGGAAAGGCTTTCTGAGGACACACCATTGGCACTGAGAGATAGATAATGAAAGAGCTGCCATGGGGCACCTGGGTGGCTCAGATGGTTAAGCCTTGGAGTTCGGCTCAGGTCATGATCTCACAGTTCTTGAGTTCGAGCCCCATGTCAGGCTCTGCGCTGACAGCTCAGAGCCTGGAGTCTGCTTCAGATTCTGTCTCCCTCTCTCTGCCCCTCCCCCGCTCGTTCTCTCTCTTTCTCTCTTACTTAAAAAATAGACAAACATAAAAAAGAAAAAAGAGTTGCCATATAAGCCTTGTGGGGAGAGGAGGCTGGGAGTGAGGGGTAGATGGGAGGATGGGAGCAGGTCAGGGGTTGAGAGGCCATTTGTTGTGGTTTGGGGGAGAGATGAAAGTGAGTAGGACTAGGGGTGGAGATGGAGAGGAGTTTGGATGAAGGATGTGTGGATTTGGAATATCTTTTGAGGGCTGGGCCATCAGGGGGATTGGTTGGAGGAAAAGAGAAAGAAGAGTCAAGTATGACCCCCCACCCTCCCAAGTTTCTGGCTAAATTAACTGGATGATAATGCTGTCACTGAAGAACAATGAAATTAGTTTGATATTATGAGATTAAAAGAACCAATTGGTGCATTTAATGAATTTAGAAAATTCCCAACATTTGTTTGGGTGTTGGGTAGACTTGTTTTGAAGTTTGACTTCCTTCCAAATCTGCAATCATTATAATCTCCATCAATAAGAATTAGTTGCTGTCTGGTTCTAGAAGAGACTTGTAGCTTCTACGAAAAATCCATCACAGTGACAACAGTTAGGGACCCTGCCCTCTGGTTGTGTCCCGGAGTCGTATGTCCACACAGATGGAATCAGATAGACAAACAAACAAACAAACCACAACTTGCCGGAGAATTGCATGGCTAGACTAGATGGAGGCAGGGGGAATTTCCTATTCCTCTTAGAGTTGACCTATATGCCCGCCATTTACCTGTTTTCTCTCAGATGTAATTTGCACCCTTCCCTTGCTCTGCTCTATATCACAGGGAATTATATTTCTAGGTAGGTTTGACCAGTTGCATTCTAGGCAGGTTTGGCCAGTGGAAGGCACTGGCAGAAGATTGCAGGACAGGAAGAGGGGGGAAGTCGTGTTCAGGTATTTCCCTGCTTTTCAAAATTTCGCATTATGCCACTTTGCTTTTATGAAAGCAAACTTTTGCTTTCTGAAGGAAAGCTAACTGAAGTTTTTTTGCTAACTGAAGGAAATCTAAAGAGAATTTTCACTGTTATGAAGAAAAGGAAGTGAAAATAGCATTCAACATTTGTTTTGCAGCAAGCTATTATAGAGACAGAACACCCCAAGCAGGGAGAGGGGCCCTGCCAAGCTCCTTCTCTGGGAAGCATCTCAGCCTCTCAGCATCCAGCCACCATAGCTGTGAACAGTGTCTATGAGCATCTGGGCTTTAACTGGATTTGTTTTGTGCATCCATTAGCAACATGTGTCCCTAAGGTATCAGAAAAGCCCAAGAGAGGTTATTTTTCGGGTCTGGGAATACTCACAAATTTTTCCGTAGAAAGTGATGGGAATTGCTTCTTTACAGCATTTTGACTTATGAAAGATTTGGTAGGAATGCTCTAGCAGGAGAAATCTGTATTTCTTTGTCTTTTGCTCTGTCTAGGGTAAGACTCCTCTCTCATGAGACAGATTTCTTCACAATGCCCAGCTTCTGCATGGGGGCCCCTGCCCTGGTCCTAACTCTTCTAATGTCCTGTGTTTCTGGACACTGATGATGCCACTTCCTTGTCCAATTCCTCCTGCCCCAGGTGGCAGTGAATTCCTGCTGTGGCCTCACCATATTTTCTTTGCTTTCTGGGCTCTTCAATTACCTGTTTACTCATTCCTTCAACTTTAGTCAAATTCAGTTCCCTGTATTTTTAAGATCCAGAGCGGTTTCTGGTTTCTTAAGAGGATCTTGACTGATTATTTTGCATGTTGGGTTCTGAGAACTCTAGATGTTAGGTGATCAGCTTGTAGAGTCTGCATTTTCTGGCTATTTTCTAGCACTCTTATTTCCTCACCCATAACTTTCCATCTTGCTCTTTCCTTGTCTGTCCATTAATCTTCTTTTTGTTGTATGAGTTTGATGAGAAGTCAAACTCATACGCAGTGTGAAGCATATTCACTGTTGTCTTCTCTTCTTAGAAAGCTTTACCAGATCTATACAGGGACCTCATTCCTAAACCAACCAGATGTCTGGCTTCACAGTTTCTTTCTTTTTAATGCTTACTTTATTTTTGAGAGAGTGATGGGGGAGGGGCAGAGAGAGAGGGAGACAGAGAATCACTGACAACAGAGAGCCTGACTTGGGGCTTGAACCCACGAACCTTGATATCATGACCTGAGCCAAAGTCAGACTCTTAACTGACTGAGTCCCCCAGGTGCCCCTCTGGCTTCATAGTTTCAATGTATCTACTCTGATGCTCTTCTCTAATGGATGGGTTAGTCAAGAATTCCCCAAATTAGCTTCTTCGTATGTCCTGTTTCCAAAGGGCAAACCCACAGGCACTTTCTTTTTGAGGATCTACTAGGGGTATTTGAAAGTTCCATTTAGTTTTATGATCCTTTCATAGCATAGGCCTTACAAAGTTACACACCAGGGAGAGCTGTCAAAGTTCATGCAGGCATTAACTGATTTTGCTCAGCAGTTAAGGAAAAAAAAATCTCTATTTTGTTTTGGGCTTATGACATTTTCGGGATGCATTGTGGAATGTTTTTGTTTTGGTCAAGTGCCTTAGTTAGAGAACAGTAAAAACATTTGACAAAGCTCTTTTTTTTTTTTTTTTTTTTTTAATAAGTAGAGAAAGCTATGATTAGAGACCAGAAAGGCCCTCCGATACAGCGTATTTTGCCTGAAGGTCTACTAATAGATTTCCATATGTCTGGCATAATTTTAAAGTGCAACTACCCCTTGGGGAAGGTGTAAATAGTATAATTAGCTTTTTTTCCTGGCTTCTGGATAGATCAGATTCTGAGGACACTAAGAGTTTAGAAGAAATGGTAAATGAAAGTAAGTTGATTTTTTGGGAACAGGGGTTTATCCAAAAAAGGCTGCCCAGAGAATGTTGGAATGTGTGTGTGTGTGTACATGTGTGCATGTACGTGTGTGTGTTTGCATGCCCTTTGAGTAAGCAGGTGCCAAAAAAGGATGGTGGGATGCAGTCAGGGCCTTTTAAAAACCATGTTACTGTCTCTGGAGTATGGTGTCCTTTTCAGAGGACTAAACATTCTGGCCTATGGAAGATGTATTTTATTTTATTGCTTCTTGCCTTCCTACCTCAAACAGAAATACTGCTCTTGAAATTCTTAACTTTGATAACGAGAATAATAACTTCCTGGAATGAGAGGAGTCAGGTTTCTCAACTTGTTTACACATCCCAATGAACATTTATGTACATTAATATAGTAATTTCCTCAGGGGGTTGAATGTTAATGAATCATTAATAATAAATATTCAAATCTCATTCCTGGATTTACAGGGGATGGTGGGAAACATTTAAGGGGTAACCTTGTTATCTAGGAAAAACCCCACTCCCTTACATTTAATACGCATAAATAAAATATCTTTCATCTGGGGAAATCAGGATGCTGTGATATCAGCAAGCCCCAGACTAGATGGCTGTTTCAATATCTAGCCAGTTTACTTTGGGGGAAGGACCAGCTGTTCATAAAGCAATTTACATTCAACAGGTGAACCATGACTCTAATGGATGTGAAAGATACAGTGGAGATAATCTGTAGAATGCCATTCCTTTACTGCTTCCTGGACCACCCATGGCTTCTAAAGAAAATGCCATTTACAAATTAGTTTTTAGATTTTTTAACATGTTTAATGACCGTTTGCTTGATTTTCTAGAATTAAGAAATGATTTACATCCAGCTAGCAATCAACACTGTATTTTTATTCTTTTTCCTAACCTCTGTAATAGCTGGATGGAGATTGGAGGGAGAATGGCCTTATATATTTTTGGTACTTACCTTCCTCGTTGGATTAACGCATTTCATAGAATTGTTGATTTTTGTTAGACTGGGATTTAGGAGACTCATTACAGTGATTAAAGAGGGATGACAAATGACATTTTAATAAAATAGCTGACATATATCCTGGAATAACAGGAGGTAACAAGCACAAGGACAAAATGCCCACATGCCAAGAATGGTGGAATAAGAGATGGAATGAGCCTGCATCCTTGATGGTATTGTTGAAACACTGCACTGGCCTGGACTGCATTTTTCCAGATTTCATGTTGTGGTAATTAAATGTCTATTACTTAAATTCTGCTGGTTGAGGTTGTTTCTTACAGCCGAAGGCATTCTTAACTGACCTGCTGTCTCAAACCAAACTCCTTGGGGCACCTGGATGGCTCAGTCGGCCAAGCGTCTGACTCTTGATTTTGGCTCAGGTTCTTGATTTTGGTCTTGATTTTGATCTTACGGTTCCTGAGTTTGAGCCCTGTGTGGGGCTCTGTGCTGACAGCTCAGAGCCTACTTGGGATTCTCTCTCTGCCTCTCTCTCTGTACACCCCCCACCCCTGCTGTGCACTCTCTCAAAATAAATAAACTTAAAAAAAATAACCAAACAAACTCCTTCTGTCTCGTCTCCTCTCCCATCCTGTTCCTCTTCTTATATTCCCCAGTTAATGGTATCCATACAGTTGCCCAAGTCAGAATCTCAGGGATCTTTTTCAACTCCTTTCTCTTGTTCACCTGTCTTCTTGAATATAGGGACTATTTCTTACTCATCTTTTTATTACCAGTTCCTGGTACAATGTCTGGTACACAGAAGACACTCAAAACATATTTGTTGAACTAAAAAAATTAATGTGATTAGGTATTGAATGTCATGGATTAGTACACAGATACTGAGTAAAGTGAAAAGGATGACCTTGGGAAATATTTTTTATTAGGCTAGCGTGAATTTTGATGAGCCAACCTTGCCCCTCATCATAGACTATCTTTCTACTGACTAAAATTCTTTTGTCCCCCTGATTGCATGTTTCTTTCACATAGACATTGGATAAGCATTATCATATTTTTCCTCTTGAACCCTTTAAAATATTTTTATGTAAAAACCCTCTTTTGTGACATTTCTGTCTCTTAAATCACTATTATTAGGTTACAGTCCTACCTTTAACCTGGTAGACATTCTGCATCTTTGTAATGACTTCTGCTAATGTCTGCTCTATTCTTTTACATTGGTTGGTTATATTAATCTTATTCGCAGAATCTTGGGTAGGCTCTCTGTCTTTTTATGTACAGGGGATATAATGGCAATGTCATGAGGTTCATAATCTTGTGGTGAAATGAAAAGAAGACCAGATTTGAAATGCAGAAAAACCCTAGGGTTTGTGTCATAGCAGTTCCTATATGTATAATTTTAATCAAGAAGCCTAATCAATTTTGTTTTCTTACATTTATAATGGGAAGAAGAGTTATACCTATCCTCTCCCTCTCACAATACTGCTGTGAGAATTAAGAATCCTGCAAGTGTAAGGCTTATATCATGTGTCCATTATGGGGTGTAGTTACTTGCATTTGAACTGCAAGTGCATAGACTGAACAAGGTTATTATAGATTGGGAAAAGGTGAATCTTCAATAGAAGAAAGATTAGGCAAACAATAAATATCCAAAGAGCTAGCTTATAGAATCCAGGCATACTGCAAGATCTTTTGTGCTTGAGAAGTTTCCAGTTTTCTCTTTTCTATACAATGTAGGAGCAGTTACTGGAAGAAGTAATAGAAAGATAAGTTGTTTTCAGAGATATGAAGCTCTAAGTCTTGTTTGGCTTTTCCCAGGATTGCCGTATTTAGCTCCTAACCTCAGAATCTGAGGAGGGCTTTCAACCAGACCTCAGTAGAGTAATTAGAACTGAAGTGTGACTCTTGTTCAAGCTTCTCATGTTACAATAAAGAAATTGAGATGTAATAAAGAGAAATTACTTGCTTTAGATCATACAGCTAAGACCTAGAACCCAGGTCTCTTGGCTGCTGTGCTGAGAGATCCAGCCATGTTGAAATCAGTTGCAAAAAGGGTGCCTGGGTGGCTCAGTTGGTAAAGCATCCAACTTTGGCTCAGGTCATGATCTCATAGTTCGTGGGTTCAAGCCCTGCACCAGGCTCTGTGCTGACAGGCTCTGGCCTGGATCCTGCTTCAGATTCTGTCTCTCTCTCTCTCTCTCTCTCTCTATGCCCCTCCCCTGCTCACACTCTTTCTCTCAAAAAATAAATAAACATAAAAAATGTAAAAATCAGTTGCAATGTATATTGATAATGATGATGATGATAATAGTGATCACAGTGACAAGGATGAAGTAACCATGGTACCTTGAAATTTGTGGTAAACAATGGCAATTACATAGCAACTTTTGTTGTTGTCTTCTAGACAAGTGCGTGAAAACATTAATTAACTGGAGGGATTGCTGCGAAGTCTCTTGGTAACAGGCAGCCTTTAATCCAGGCAAACAGTGGAAATCAGCAGTAGCTGGATGTCTGGAATAAACCATTAATTGTATGAATTACAGTGTTTCATGGTAATTATAAACCTCTGAAGAGGTACCTATGGGATGAATATTTTTGGAGGATTTTCAGGTGAGGTCAACATGGTAATGAGAACTGGACAGGGTCATAGTGGACTTTGGTGTTTGACTCAGCAGCCATTAGCTGTATCTTTGCAGAATTATGATGGCTTTGGATACCTGTGGTTCTATGCATTGTTGTTGTTGTTAGCTACTTTGAGGCCATGGGTAATTTGTACCAGGATTGTGAGTCAAGTGCAAAGGAAGAGTAGCTACTGTAATAATGTTGTTCAAGAACCTGGATCCATTGCAAAACCTGGTGCTCATCTTTTCCCATCTCAAATTATTTATTGCTTGTTTCTCAGATTACTAGGGTAATATAATCTTTGGCCAGCCTAATAGACTCAGATTTTATTCACAAATTTTTAAATCTTATACAATATATCCTGACATGACATTTTTGCTAGGCTCGGTTTCTTTATACTCTAAATTACTTTGCAGAGGGCGTTACTTTGTTACTTATTTATTTATTTATTTTAAAAGTTTATTTATTTTGAGAGAGACAGAGAAAGCACAAGTGAGGGAGGGGCAGAGAGAGAGAGAGAGGGAGAGAGAGAATCCCAAGCAGTTTCTGAACTGTCAGTGCAGAGCAGAGGGGTCTACTTTAAATCATATGTCAAGCAAACCAAAGCCACTTGATATGAATCTTTCTAAGTCTTAGGCAAGAACACACTCTCCTCAGAGGTGGGCCTTTGGAGTATTTATTTCAAATGAAGACTTGAATGAAGATGTGAATCATTATCAATATTGTTATTATTTGCTATACCTGCCTTCTGTGGGGGTAGCCATGGCTAGAGAAAATGAGGGGTGAAGATTGAAGAAGTGGGAAATAATCAGTTTTTTGGGAGGACAGAGAGATATGAGCTGAACTTTGTGTTGGCATGGACTCAACTCACTGAGCTGAGAAGACAATGTAAAAAAGGTCCAGGCTTCTATCCGTAGGAAAGGGAAGAATGGCCAGACCCAAATTGTAACACAAGGTTAATATCCAAAACATATGAAGAATTCATACAACTCAAAAGCAAAACCAAACCAAAACAAACAATAAAAATTCCAATTAAAAATGAGCAAAGGACTTGGATAGACATTTCTCCAAAGAAGATATATGAAAGGTCAACAGGTACATGAAAAGATGCTCAACATTACTCGTTAGGGAAATGCAAATTAAAACTGCAATGAGATATCTCTTCACAGCTGCTAGAATGCCTGTCATCAAAAAGATAAGAGATAACAAATGCTAGTGAGGATGTGGGGAAAAGGGAACCCTTGTGCCCTGTTGGTAGGAATGTACATTGGCACAGCCATTGTGGAAAACAGTATGGAGGATACCCCCTGCCCCCAATAAAAATAGAACTATTATATGATCCAGCAATTCTATTTCTGGGAATATACCCAAAAGTAATGAAAACACTAACTTGAAAAGATATCTGCACCCCTACGTTCATGGCAACATTGTTTATAATAGGCAAGACATGGAAACAACCTAATGTCCATCAGTGGATGAATGGATAAAGAAGATGTGATATATATACCACACAACGGAATAAACACACACAATGGAATATTATTCATCCATGAACAAGAACTCCTGGCATTTTTAACAACATGGATGGAATGTGAGGGCATTGTGCTAAGTGAAATAAGTCAGACAGAGAAAGGCAAACACTATATGATCTCACTTATATATGGAATCTTAAAAAAAAAACAAAACCTCATGTAACCAAAATTATAGAGAAAGAGATCAGGCTTGTGCTTACCAGAGGCAGGGGTTGGTGGGAGGACGAACTGGAGGTAGGTAGTCAAAAAGTACAAACTTAGTTATAAGATAAATAAGTCCTAGGGATGTAATGTATAGCATAATGACTATAGCTATTGCTGCTGTATGTAAGATAGGAAAGTTGTTAAGAGGGTAAATCCTAAGAGCTCTCATCACAAGGGGAATTTTTTTCTTTATTCTTTTCTTTTTATTGTATCTATACAAGAAGATGGATCTTTGCTGAACTTACTGTAATCATTTCACAATATATGTAAGGCAAACCATCGTGCTGTAGGCCTTAAACTTTTACAGTGATGATGTCAATTATTTCTCAGTAAAACTGGAAAAAATTATAAGCAATATCTTTTTTACTGGAAAAAGAAATTATTTTACATTTATGTCATGCTTTACCACAGCTCAGGCATGCAGACCTAATCCAATCAACTCCAACAGCTGCCTGGAGAAGGCAGCTAATTTTCACACCAACCTTTTAAGGCAGGGAGTTTGTACCCCTTTCCAGAGGTGATAATAATTGATAAGAGACTTTACAAGTGCTTTGCATGAATGATAATCTCTTTTAATCCTCAAACTATACCCATGAATCAAGTGGGTTACTATCTTCATTTTACGCAGGGCAGACTGAGGCTTAGGAGTTGTTATGTCAATTGCCTGAAGGTTCACAGGCACCTGGGACAGTTTTCCTAACAGCCCGTGTGTAGAGCCCGTGTGTATGTATCGTGCTGATCCTTGGTGGATCCAGATGAGGAAATGAGGCTCAGAAAGGTTCAGTGAGTGACTCAAGATCACACTGTAAATAGCAGAGTTAGGATCAAACATAGGCCAAATATTTCTAAGTTTAATGAAGTAGTGTTCTACTTTTCTCATCCTTGTAAACTTGAAGCCCACAATACCCCTTATCAAAGGGGTATTTATTGTGGCATACTTGTCATTTGAAACAGTTCCCTAAGTGAATTTGATATACACCATCTTTTTCGACCCATATTTCCTAGAAAACAGAAACTTAGGCAAAGCTTATGTGCTAGTAATGCATTATTGGGGGTGTATTGAAGGATGTTAAGAGGGAAAAAGAGATGTAGGTGTGGCAGGAGGTGAAGCAGCCACGGCTTCATGAAAGAACACACCCTGGTGCTCACTTATGTGGCATACTTCCCGCTAACCCATACAGGACCATAGCACCTCAGAGAAAGGAAGGGAGAAGAATCTTTCTGACAGCTCTTTCCCATTTTCTGTCTCTTGCCATATAACATTTGTTCCATAGGGCATCAACTCCCTTGCAGTTTTGGGTTTGTTCCCTGGCTTTTGAGGACAGCTGCTGGAGGAGCCAGAGCTTCTGTGGATCTGGTTGTGTTAGGTCTGGGTGCCTGAGCTGCTGTGGCTTCTACCAGACTCTGGCCTTCACCTGACAGAAGGGGGTACAAGGGGGATGGGCAAGGTAGCTTGCAGAGCTAGAAGATTAAGTGGTCATGGACCCAAGAGGCAGACAAAGATGAACAGATCTGGAGAGCTGCATAAGCTGTGTCTGACACATTGTTCAGACCATCCTTGGAGATCTGGCTCTCAGGCTATGGTTGTGGGCTTTTGGTCTTATAAGACCAAGATGCCCTCATTTTGTTGAGAAGGGAGGTGCAAAATCAGTGCATCACAGAATCCACTTTACTTGAAATCTGCTAAAAACCCTTTAAGTGGGTTAGTGAATTAAGGTGCAGTCCCTATTGCTATAACTGATCCCAAGGACATAGCTGATATTCACCACCAGCCTTTTTTACCACTAATTTTAGATTTCCTTTTCCCTGGGCAAGTGCATTGGCTTCTTTTGGTTGCTACTCTGGTAGGAATTCTAGACCTTCCATCCTAAGTGGTCTGAGCATGTAGTTGCTTTGTCTGTCTTTTTTGCTTATTTTTTTTAATGTTTACCTATTTTCAAGAGAGAGGGGGAGAGACAGAGTGTGAGTGGGAAGGGGCAGAGAGAGAGGGAGACACAAAATCCAAAGCAGGCTCCAGGCTCCCAGCTGTCAGCACAGAGCCCAACACGGGTTTTGAACATGAACCGTGAGATCATGACCTGAGCTGAAGTCAGTCGCTCAACCAACTGAGCCACCCAGGTCTTTTTTTTTTTTTTTAAATGTTTATTTATTTTTGAGAGAGAGAAAGCACACATGCAAGAGCAAGGGAGAGGCAGAGAGATAGGGAGACAATGGTCTGAAGCAGGCTCTGAGCTGAGAACACAGATCCTGATGAGGGGCTTGATGAGATCATGATCTGAGGCGAAGTCGGATGCTTAACCAACTGAGCCATCCAGGTGCCCAGTTACTTTGTCTTTCTGGTCTGTAAAAGTTACTGTAACTGTCCATGAACAGTTATAACTAAGCAATGCCAGTGTTAAAAGATGACCAATGTAAAAAGATTCTATAAAGAATCTTTACTGTCTTACTGTGTAGTAGCAACCAGAACTCCTCATGATAATTACTGTTGATTACCTCAGCAGGAAGTGACTTTTTCTTTGCCTGCTGGTTCATGGGCCTAAGGACCCCAGAGTGGCCAGGCAGTAACAATCATAGCTCTCCAATTCAGTGGGATCCTTACTGTGTCACTTGGTGGGAGTTTTCTCTACTCCCCCTGACTCCCCACCCCCAATGAGATATAGAAACTCTAACTTGGTTTAGCTTACCTTTTCAAGACAGGAAATATAAATCATGCTAGGGAAAGTAAGGGTTAGAAGAACTACCGCTGTTTCTACATGGCTCCTAGATCCATGTAGCCTAGCTGTGGAGATGCAGCACCATCCACATTGAATCCTGGAGAACAGTGCCCCAACAGTGTATCCCAAGCGGACTCTTAAAGTGAGTCTTCAGTAGGCTCTGCCATTATTCTTTCATGTCCCTTTCTTCTGGTAAAGGGATATGGAATAGAACTAGTGTATCCTTCAATGGAATACTACTTGGAAATGAGAAAGAATGAAATATGACCTTTTGTAGCAACATGGATGGAACTGGAGAGTGTTATGCTTAGTGAAATAAGTCATACAGAGAAAGACAGATACTGTATGTTTTTGTTCTTATGTGGATCCTGAGAAACTTAACAGAAGACCATGGGGGAGGGGAAGGAAAAAAAAAGTTAGAGAGGGAGGGAGGCAAACCATAAGAGATTCTTAAAAGCTGAGAAGAAACTGAGGGTTGATGGGGGCTGGGAGGAAGGGGAAAGTGGGTGATGTGCATTGAGGAGGGCACCTGTTGGGATGAGCACTGGGTGTTGTATGGAAACCAATTTGACAATAAGTTTCATAAAAAAAAAAAGAACTAGTGTATCCTGGGGTCATAGGCCCATTGTCACACCTCCTTTGCCTTAAAATGGATTCTTTCATTCAAGATAATATAGTGTGAAGTACCATGTTGATGGGTTAGGCATCCTATAAACCCCCAGATGCTGGAACTGGCAGAGACAATGCAGTCAGGGAAGGTGATCTGGAGTAGATATTCATTCTGATAAAGATGAATTGCTGTCTTTTTAAGGTAGATGGTGTTTAATGATGAATGGTGCCATACAGAGGATTCAGCATTGGTCTGTGCATCTGGAGGGGGGTGGTAAGCATTCAGAAATGACAGTAGCTAGATTAGCTGTGGTGGGAGAGAGTCTGTGTTGTTGGGCCCATGCAGAGCTTCCATCCCTGAGACCAAAGCCATTCTTGGTTCATGGGCCCATTGAGGTATTCCCCAGAGGCTGATTGAGAAACAGAGATTGGCTGACATCCATAGGTTCATCATCTTGTCCATCTGGTCTTTGAGCTCCTTCTCTGAGGTAGATAATTTCCAGTAAACATTCATATGAGACACAAGCATCCACATTTTGAGTTCACTCCCATCAGTCTATCTGTAGAACTTTTCACAGACCTCACTGTATGTGATCTTTCAGACCTATTGCTGTCAGGGCTCTGAACAATTAACCAAACCATTTGTTAATGTTCAAGTGACTGTTTATATCCATATCTCAGGCCAATTCTCCAATCAAGCATACTGCTTGGAACTCCACCCACTGGCATGATTTCCCTTCTCCAGTGTTTTCTGGGATACCCCTGAGTAGTGCTGCAATGTGGCAGCAGTATGTTTCCAGCTAGCACCAACGGATCATGCAGACTTATCTGTGAGCTGGGTCTCACAGTGTTCATAGAGAACTCCTTGTGAAGCTGTATATGTGGATGAAGAGAAAGGCATCCAATACCAACAGGAATCTGAGTTTCCTGTTCATGTGAGTTACTCACACCTTCTGGACCTGCCTATGCCTATTCCCCAAGTACCGCTGAATTGTGACTCAGTGGGTCACACATTCCCCCTAGTCAGTAGAATGTCAAGAGTTGGTTTTCAAACAGAGAGCAATTCTCTGCTAGAGGTCATAGTCTTGCTCTAGGGCAGTAGTGATTTGTACTTCAGTGTCCTGGTTTCTTTCATCCCTCTTCAATTTATCTTAATTGTGTTTATAACTGGCTTGCTCCTTTGAACATGTCATCATCCTGTATAACATTATTGTAATTATTGGAAAAGTCCAGGGCCTTTTATTGGTAACTATTTATAGGGTGCTGGCACTTTATTTTAGATCAATTTTGTTAAGGCCATCAAATAAATTAACATATACATTTCATTTGGAGGAAACAATATATTTGCATGTCAACACAAACAGAAAAGGGGAGAGGGGACTGGGAAAGAGAAAAAGGGAAGAGATGTTTTCTAGCTTAAGATATAACATCTTTTACATTGCTCTTAACCTTGGAAGGCCATGGTGATAGACAGCATTACTTGGGGGTAAGTCTTTGATCCAGGTGATGTGTAGGCTGATCTTTACAGCAGGCTAAAGTCAGTGGCCATCCATGTTAAGATTCCCCTTAGGATGAGAAAGAACTATGAGTGCTATGTTTACTTTGTTCAGCTTATTCCACCCCATCCTGAATGTGTACAGTACTCCTTCACTAGATACTGTGTGATCCTGAATGCTACCACCCTCTTCCCATCCAGTCCAAGAGCATCTGTCTTGTGGGTTCACCCTCTTACTTTGATCCACCCTATTTCTCCAAAGCCCTTGTCTCATAATCCCAATTCTTAATCCCTACAGTTTTTTTTTTTTGTTTTGTTTTTGTTTTTGTTTTGGCCCTGAGTATTAGTCATTGAGCTACATTTAGTTTTCTCCAGGATGAAGCTGGAATAAGAAAGGAGGGCTGGAAATGCTACTCATTGGTCCATCCTCTGGATCAAGCATCTATACTATCATTGGAGTTTTCAAAATCTCAACATGGTGCCTGGGTGTTTTATGGAGAGACAGTACAATGTAGTGATGAAATTGATGAGTTCTGGAACCAGATCACCTGGATCCAAATCCCAGATCCACCATTTAGTTCTGTGACCTGAGGTAAGCCTTTAACCTCTGCTCCTCAGTCTTCTCGTCTATAAAATGAGGAAAATAACACACCCATATTTATAGAATTGTATGAGCATTAATAAATTTATGTGTGTAAACCACTCAGAAGAGTGCCTGGCACATCCTAAGTGACTTATAAGTATTTGCTCCCATATCTTATTATATTATGCTAATAGCTAATATGTCCTTTCTGTTTTTCCAGTTGCATTTCAGAAGATCCTCTTCTCCCAGCCCACATGGTATGGAGTCAGTGTTTAGAAAGCAGGTGTGCATGAGTGGCTCAGTTGGTTGAGCATTAGACTCTTGATTTTGCCTCAGGTCATGATCTCATGGTTGTGAGATTGAGTCCCACATTGGGCTCCATGCTGAGCATGGATTCTCTCTCCCTTTCTCTCTGCCCCTACTCTGCTTGAGCATGCTCTCTTTCTCTCTCAAAATATATAAACCTAAAAAAAGAAAAAGAAAGCAGGGGAATATATACTCTGCTCAAAATTGGGGGTGGAGGAGAGAAACAAATCCACTTAATAGAAAAAGTATTGGCAAAAATTATGGAAAGAGCCTAAATGTCCATCAACTGATGAATGGATAAAGAAATTATGGTTTATATACACAATGGAATACTACGTGGCAATGAGAAAGAATGAAATATGGCCCTTTGTAGCAACGTGGATGGAACCGGAGAGTGTGATGCTAAGTGAAGTAAGCCATACAGAGAAAGACAGATACCATATGTTTTCACTCTTATGTGGATCCTGAGAAACTTAACAGGAACCCATGGGGGAGGGGAAGGAAAAAAAAAAAAAGAGAGGTTAGAGTGGGAGAGAGCCAAAGCATAAGAGACTCTTAAAAACTGAGAACAAACTGAGGGCTGATGGGGGGTGGGAGGGTGGGGAGGGTGGGTGATGGGTATTGAAGAGGGCATTTTTTTTTGAAATTTATTGTCAAATTGGTTTCCATACAATACCCAGTGCTCATCCCAAAAGGTGTGAAGAGGGCATCTTTTGAGATGAGCACTGGGTGTTGTATGGAAACCAATTTGACAATAAATTTCATATATTTAAAAAAAAACAAACAAAAAACAACATTAATAAATATACAGGTCACCCCCCCCCCCCAAAAAAAAAAAAAAAGAGAAAGCATTGGCAAGTCAGTATGTAAAGTAATAGGAGAGACTATAACACTTTGTTAGGCCTGGGAACGTGAAGACATATTAATTTGCTTAAGAGCACTAATGAATCTAGATAGCCAAGGGTAGACATATAAGTAATTTATTCTTGTAAGCTTGATCATCACTATATTAGTCATTAAATACTTGATGATTTACACATTTGGAGAAAGGAAGGCTGGGAGGTCCCAGAACATTGATAGATTCTTCCCTAATTCTCATCATTATTTATTGTTTCTATTTTCAAGCAGAGGAGAAAAGTCAAATTACTCTTATTTTTGAAGATGATGTTATTGGTATGTTGCAGTGTTTGGTTTAGTACTTTGTGAGATGTTCATGACAAGTTAAAAAATTAGGAGATCAAATTGCCTTTTACTTTATGCATTTAAAACAAAATTAGAATTTTATTTCTAGTTTTATTTAAAGAGGAATTAAAATTCAAGAATTAACTCAGCATTTTGCTGTAGTTGGAAAAGACTGAGGGTCAATCAACTAAATTTGATGGTTTATTATTACATGCATTCAGATGTGCTCCCACAAACACACAATTACTAAGAGCAAAAGAATTTATTTTTTTCTTTCTAAAAGGCTGCTGTTCAAATAAAGTTTTGAATTTCAAAAAGAAAGAGAAAAGCAAAGCCATTTCATATAATATTGGCATTTAGCAAGTACTTAAATATTTGTTTGATATTTGAATTTATGTTAAGGTGTACATATATTATATATTAGTTAATTATAACAATTAATGATTTAGATATTAGTTAATATATATTAATATATATAATGTGTATGAATATATAAGGTGCATATTTATTAATATATATTAAAACATGTATATCTTAAGCTTATATATATATATACCTTATACATATATATATTAAAAAATATATATATCTTAAGTTTATTTAGAGAGCATGAAGGGTGGGGAGGGGCAAAGAGAGAGGGAGAGAGAATCCCAAGCAGGATTGTCAGCGCAGAGCTCAACTTGGTGCTCGATCTCACCAACTATGGGGTCATGATCTGAGCCAAAGTCAAGAGCCGATTCTTAGCTGACTGAGCCACCCAAGTGCCCTTAAGATATATTAACCTGATGTTGTAGATTGTTTACATAAATGACTGCAATTTTTCTTCCCTGTGTGCATGCCCCCTTGCAAAGTGACTCTGTGAGTCCTCCCATCAGAAGTGAAATTTATTTCCCCATCCTTTGAATATGAGCTGGTCTTGTGATTTGTCTGACCGATAAAATATAGTGGAGGTGGTGCTGTTCCAGCTCCAGGCTTAAGCCTTAAGAAGCCTGCCTCACTTTAGTCTCTTTGGAACCCTCTTATCACTATGTGAAAAGCCAGGCTAGTTTGCTGGGGAATAAGAGACTAACTGCCACATGGGCAGTTGTCCTGGTGACAGCTGGCCAACTGCTAGACATGTGAATGGGACGATTCTGGACCAGGAAACCTGAAGTAGAATAGCCTAAATCTGACCTATTTAGCTATGGCTATTTGGAGCTGCAAGATAAATTCTGGCCAATATCAGAAGACACATCCTGCTGAACTCAGACCAAATTGCCTATCTGCACAACAGTGTGCTAAGTAAATGGTAGTTGGTATCAGGTTTGGAATAAGAGCTAACATTTACTGAGTGCTTACTATGTGCCAGGCAGCACTCTAAGTGCTTTACAGTTATTGACTCAACTCTCATAACAACTCTGTGATAAGGTTATAAGTGAAGGAAGTGACAAGCAGAAGTAACATCTCAGCCAAACTCATCAGCCTGATCTCCTCCCCCTGCTTGCTGATAATGGGGCAAAGGTCAAGATAGACAAAGCCAAGTCTCTTCTTAATGAGGTTTCTTTAGAGTGGTGTTGACTAACATTTCCTGTAAAGGTCCAGATAGTAAATATTTTAGATTTTTTTGGACCATCTCTGTCACAGCTACTGAGCTCTGCCTTTGTAGTGAGAAAGTAGCCATAGGCAATACGTAAACAAATAAACCTGGGGTTCCAAAAAAACAGGTAGCAAGTTGGATTTGGCCTGTAGATCATAGTGTGTTGACCCCCACTCTAGAAATTAAGCTCTAATGACATAAGACATCCATTGAATGTAATAAATAAGTTTACACTCTATGCATCTAGCATGGTAACTAGCTCTGAATCATCCTTGGGCGAACTGAGAAATAGTCACACAAGTTATTCTCAGTAGGCCTTAATTCTTCTGCAGAATCCCAGTTAAGAAAGGCACTGTAGGTGTTAGTTTCGTCTTAAATCTGGTTCTTTTTGTAGCTGTGGGGTAACTGCTATAGCCATGGACAATATTTTCACATGTTCACTCTAGTAGGAAGAAGAGATCCAGCCCAAGGAGAATAAGGAGGGACTTCTCCAGAGGCCCAACAAATTTCTCTGGTGTCTCAGCTGGAATGTGTCACTATTCATTTCTGATCCAAGCCCTAGCAAAAGAATAGGGTTTTTCTAACTGGCCTGGAACTAATCAGGTTCTGCACCAGTTGGATCAACAGTTACTGCGCTGCTGATATTTTTAATTTGCCCTCTCACTTGAATTATAGTTTTTCTCAGTTCAAAAATAATTTTCCCTTGGGCACCTGGGTGGCTCAGTAGGTTGAGCGTCCAGTTCTTGATTTCAGCTCAGGTCATGATCCCAGGGTCATGGGATCCAGCCTCATGATAGGCTCTGTGCTGAGCAGGGAACCTGCTTAAGGTTCTCTCTCTCTCTCTCTCTCTCTCTCTCTCCCCCCCCCCCCCTCTCTCTCTCTCTCCCTCTCCCTCTCTTCCTGGCTTGCACTCTCTTTCTCTCTTTCTCTAAAAAAAAGAAAAGAAAAAAAATTTCCCTTAAAACTTTGAGCATATTGCTCCAGTGTTTTCTTGCCTCTGGTCATATTGATATGAAGTCAATGTCTATCTAATTTTTGTTGTTTTGAAGTATAATTTTTACTTTTTATTTTGGACACTTAAAAATTTTGTCTTTATTCTTGCCAAATTTTATCATGATTTGAGGACTAGGTTTTTTTTCATTTATCTTTCCCAGTACTCAATGGAGTCTTTCTACATACAGACTCGTATCATTGTTCAGGTCAGGAAATTTTTCTGCCATTATTAAAAAAAATACTGCATTCCTCAATTCTGTCTCTTCTCACCTGTAAACAGTATTACTAGTGTTTTTATACAAAGTGGATATCTGGACACAGACACACAGGGAGAATGCCATGTGAACATGAAGGTAGAGATTGTGGTGATGCATCTGTAAGCCAAAAAAAGGCCAAAAGTTGCCAATAAACCAACAGAAGCTAGGAGAGAAGCATAGAATATATTATTCCCCATAACCCTCAGAATAAACAATCTTTGCCAAAACTTTGATCTTGGACTTCTAGCTTCCAGAACTGAAACAATAAATTCCTGTTCTTTCAGACATCTAGTTTGTGGTACTTTGTTACTACAGCCCTAGGAAACTAATACAACTCTGTTCATACTCTCCATTTGTTTTGTCATTTCAGACATTGTATTCCATAGTCAAGAAGAATTTCTCAACATCCTCTCATAGACCATTAATTTGTTCTGTAGCTATGTCCATTTGATTCGTTTTTAAGCCATTTATATTTTCATTATAAGGATCTAAAATTGGTTCATTTTCATTAACAGCCTATTCTTATTTCATGGATACAACAAGCAAATTTTGTTTTTCTGTATCAGCTTTATTTCCTTTGAGATGTACTAGATAGGATTGTATTAAATTTCAAGTAACAGAAATCACAACAAACTATAACTTACACAAGTAGTGAGTTTATTTTTCCCATGAATTAAAAAGTCCAGAAATGAACATGCAGAGTTGTCATCTAGGGACTAGGCTCCTTCCGTATGTTTTTTTTAAATTAAATTTTATTTTTTTTCTTCTTTTTATCCTGCCATTTTGAGCATGTGGCTTCACCCTTGTGGATGTAAGATGACTACGAAGCATTGGGTATATATTACAGACCAGAAGAGGAAAGACATAGTAAAGAGGAAGGAAGGATTGGTATCCATGTTAGTATGACAGATGCATTTGACAAAATCCAAAATTATAGTGATTTAAAGATGAAGTTTATCGATCTCTTATATTAATTAAATCTGGAGGTCCAGAGCTGATATTCCACCACACGGTGTCAGGAACCTAGGCAGCTTTTCTTTTTGTTCTGTCATTGAAAATATGCGGCTTCTTTAATGTGATCCAACATGATTGCTCAAGATTCAGTCATCATTTCTTTATCCCAGCTAGCAAGAAAATGGAACAAGGAGGACATGAACTTACATCTCCTGGCCAGAACTTAGTCATGTGACCACACTTAGCTGCTAGGGAGATGCCACTGAATTTCCCAGTGGAGTCTCCCCCTACCCCTTAGGAAGCCATAGACTGGGCTAAAATCAGAGCTCATAACAAGACTAAAGAAAAGAAGAATGAATATTAGGAGACAACTGGCCAGCTCTGTTACAATTAGGAAAGCAAAACTTACCCTTAAATACCCAACAGACTTCTATCTCAGTGGCCAGATCTGTTTTTCCTCTTACATGATTGAGAGGTAGTTTTGTTAAATCATTCATCAAAATTCTGGTAGTAAGGAAGAAAAGGAGAATGGATCTTGGGTAGGCAACTAGCAAGTCAGTCACACTTGTGTATAAGTTTTTCAATTTAAACAGTGATGCTTCTTTCATGCTATTTGTTTTCCTTAAATTATTAGCGATACCTGGTTATGTGATCCTGCCTTTTTTTTTTTTTTTAAATCTTTTTGTTGTTTCTGGTGGTGGTGGTGGTGGCAATTACTCCAAGGATAACTTCCAGACTCCTTAGGTGAAAGAAATGTCACAGAACAGTACAGGAAGAACGAGGTGACGCTGTTTAGATGGCCATACCACAGCCGGCAAAGGCCACAGGCTGGAGGTGGGGGCACAGGGAAAGGCCCCCAGGGTGGCCAGGGGACACAGCAAGGACACAGGCAGGGTGGCCAAGTCTAGGGGACTCTCGCTCATCTGCATTGTTTGAATTCTTCCAGACAGAATGCCTCCAGGTGACACTTGGCAGACCATAACATCTGAATAATCATCATTATAGCGAGACTAAGGTGGGAAAGAAGCAAGTGGAGCAGGCGCTGAGGTATATTCAGAGGCTAAACCAGACGCAACCGAGCGGTGGAAAGCAGACCTGTGTGGTTAACACGGGTGGGACGGAGGCCTCTGGAGGCCCAGAGGCTGGTCTGGGGGTGTGTGGCAAGCCGGGGTCTGGGGCTGAGCAAGTCACTGGCGTGGGTGCCTTCGTTCAGTGAAGATGCCCAGGTGCTTCCAGGCTGGAGGAGGATCTTGGCAAAAGGCAGCAGGCTCGCGAATGGTGAGAGCGCCAGCGAAAGCTCTCGGGCACCCCTCCGGGTGCATACCCCCGGTACTTCCGCAGATGTGGTTACAGGAGAGTCCCTCTTGCCGGATGCAATCGTCTTCGCCCGCCTGCCTCACGTGGTCCGACTTCACGGAGCTCACACCAGGTCCGCCAGGAGGCTGCCCTTGCGGTCGGAGTCCACTCCAGCTGCCCTGCGGTCTCAGTGCGGCAGACCCCGGAGAGCTTGCAGGTCTCTGACATGGACAGGTCCCTGACATCCAGCTATCGCTGCCTCAAAGCAAGGAGGCCACAACGGGGGACTGGTGACGGTCGCTCACACAAGCGCAGCACGGGAACACAGGACTTTGGCAACGGCCGCAATCCACGTCACACGCAGGAAGATCACGCGAGAACGTGCTGGAGGCGGGACAGGGAGCCGCCGGTGAAGATGCGCATGTGCGGTCTCTCAGCCTCGCGTCTCGTGTTGTCCTTCTCGTGTTCCACTACCGCCGGGCTCAGGTTCTTGTCGTCGGCCAGCTTGCTGAGGCGTGAGGACACCATGGGGTCAGAAAGCGCCATATTCTTTTCTTCAGAGAAACTGCCTCGCCACCTATGCATTGTTGAAGTGAGGGCGGTTTTCTTTCCAGTTTCTATCCCTCGGGCTCGGACGTAGGGCAGTCGGGCTTCCCCCGCTGCGGGGTATGTGTGTGTGTGTGTGGGGGGGAGGGGCTTGGCCACCTTGTCCGCCTCGTCTTGTCCGATGTCCACCGCACTTCCCGGGAGCACCACTGGTGGTTGCGGCATTCCGGCCTGAGCCCACATGACCCCCTCCTCTTACAGTAGTGGGTGCTGGTTTCTGAATGTGCAAGTTCCTGTTCCTGAATGTTGCATCTGCTTATCACAGACTGCCTCTAGCGACTGCGAGGAGGTTGGGAGGGTTCCGCTAAGGCAGAGAGTAGCCTGGTCTTCTGAGTGTGGAGACTTCATCTTCTAACCAGCATCCTGCCTAAGAACCCACACTCACTGCGCTTCCTGGGGCTAATGACTTCACGATTTTACTACCTGCTTAGAGGGAAGGACAGATCTCTTGGATGGTCCTTTGGAGGGCCTTGACAAATTACCCCAAGAGTTCGTTTCCGGTCCCTTTAGGGTTCTCCTTATTCGCTAACTCAGAACTGAGAGCATCCCAGGAGCAGCTGCAGCTTTTTGCAGAAGTTTTCTGATGAACAGACTTGGGGCTTTGGATGTATGTATGTATGTATGTATGTACATATGGATTTATTTTTATTTTTGTTTTTGTTTTTTAGAGAGAGAGTACAAGTAGGGGAGAGGGGCAGTGGGAGACAGGGAATCTTAAGCAGGCTCCATGCTCAGTGTAGAACTCAGTGCTGGCTCCGATCTCACGACCCTGGGATCATGACATGAATGGAAATTAAGAGTATGGCACTCAACCTGTGGACCTACCCAAGCACCTCTATATGTATTTATTTAACCTTTATTGGAATACAATTGACAAATAACATTGTGTAAGCTTAAGGTACACAGTATGTTGACTTGATACACTTAAATTGCAAAATGATTATGATCACAGTGTTTGGCTAACACTTGCATCATGTCCCATAATTACCATTTCCTTTTTGTGGTGAGAAGATTGAAGATATCTCTTCAGGATCCTGTTTTAATTATATTTGAATATATATCTAGAAGTGGAATTGCTGGATCACATGTTCTAGTTTTAATTATTTAAAAAAAACGTTTATTTGTTTATTTTTAAGAGCAAGAAAGAGCACAGGTAGGGAAGGGGCAGAGAGAGAAAGAGAGAGACAGAGAGAGAGAGACAGAATCTGAAGCAGGCTCCAGGCTCAGAGCTGTCAATGCAGAGCCCGCCTGGGGACTTGAATCCATGAACCATGAGATCATGACCTGAGCCCAAGTCAAGAGTCAGACACTTAACTGACTGAGCCACCCAGGTACCCCTCTAGTTTTAATTTTTTGAGGGACCTCCATGGTGACTGTGCAATTTATATTCCAATCAGGTGCACAGAATTTCCTGTCTCCACATCCTCTCCAACACTTGTTATCTCTTGTCTTTTGGATAATAGCCATTCTGACAGGTGTGAGGTGATATCCCATTGTGATTTTGATTTGCAGTTTCTTGATGATTAGTGAAGTTGAGTACCCTTTTATATACCTGTTGGCTGTATGTATGTTTTCTTTGGAAAAATGTCTTTTGATTCCACGGCTCATTTTTCAAGTCAGATTTTCCCCCCTCTATTGAGTTATATGAATTCTTCACGCATTTTAGATATTAACTCTTTATCTTAGATACAATTACAAATGTTTTCTCTCATTCCATAGGTTGCCTTTTCATTTTTTTGATTGTTTGCTTTGTTATGCAGAAGCTTTTTCATTTGATATACTCCTACTATTAATGTTTTGCTTTTGTTGCTTGTACTTTGGTGTCATATGCAAAAAATTGTTGCCAAGACCAATGTCAAGACCTTATGCTTTCTTCTTAAAGGTTTATGGTTTAAGTTTTATGTTTAAGTCTTTATTCCATTTTTTTTAAACATTTTTTTTTCAAAGTATTTTTAAGTTTATTTTTGAGACAGAGAAAGACAGAGCATGAATGGGGGAGGGTCAGAGAGAGAGGGAGACACAGAATCGGAAGCAGGCTCCAGGCTCTGAGCCATCAGCCCAGAGCCCGACGCGGGGCTCAAACTCACGGACCGCGAGATCGTGACCTGAGCCGAAGTCGGACGCTTAACCGACTGAGCCACCCAGGCGCCCCAGTCTTTATTCCATTTTGATTTATTTTTTGTGAATAGTATAAAATAGAGGTCCAGTTTCAGTCTTCTGCATGTGGTTTTCCAGATTTGCCAACACCACTTATTAAAGAGACTGTCCTTTTCTGATTGAGTATTCTTGGCTCCCTTTTCTTTCTTTCTTTTTAAAAAATTTTTAAAAAATGTTTATTTTTGAGAGAGATAGAGACAGAGTGCAAGCAGGGGAGGGGCAGACACACACACACACACACACACACACACACACACACACAGAATCTGAAGAGGCTCCAGGCTCCGAGCTGTCAGCACAGAGCCCAATGCAGGGCGCGAACTCCCCAACTGCTAGATCATGACGCGAGCTGAAGTCAGACGCTTAATGGACTGAGCCACCCAGGCGCCCCTCTTGGCTCCCTTTTCAGCTATTAGTTGACCATATGTGCAAGGGTTTATTTCTGGTCTCTTGATTCTGTTCCATTGGTCTATGTGAGTGTTTTTATGACATTACAATACTGTTTTGATCACTATAGCTTTACAGTTTGAATCCAGAAGCATGATGTCTCCAGCTTTACTCTTTCTCAAGATTGCTTCGGCTATTTGGGGTCTTTTGTGGTTCCATACAAATTTTAGGATTGTATTTTCTATTTCTGTGAAAAGTGGCATTGGAATTTTGATAACAATTGCATTGAATTGATAGATGGCTTTGGGTGGTATGGATGTTTTAACAATATTCTTCTAATTTATGAAGATAGGTTATCTTTCCATTTGTTTATGCCTTTGTCATTGTTTCGTTAAAATCTGTGGTTTTCAGGGTACAGATCTTTTATCTCCTTGGTCAAATTTATTCCTAAGCATTTTATTCTTTTTTATGCTGTTGTGAATGGCATTGTTTTATTGTTTCTTTTTCAGATACTTTGTTGTTAATATGTACAAATGCAACTATCTTGTTGTTGAATTACTCCTTTTGCTCTTGTATTGTTTACTTGATATTTTTAAATTGTTTACTTGTGTTCTCTGGTAGCTCTCTGAGCATCTTTGGAAAAATTAGTTTGAATTTTTTGTTGGGTAATTCCTGTATCTTTGTTTCTTTGGGGCCAGTTAATGGAGTTTTACTGTATTCCTTTGGTGGAGTCATATTTCCTTGATTTGTCATGATCCCTGTAGCTTTGTGTAAGTACACATTTGAAGAAGCAGTGACCTCTTCCAGACTTTAAGAGCTAACTTCTGTAAGGGTAGACTTTCACCTGTGGGCACAGACATGCTGAAGCTTGCTGTGACTTGGGTCTCGTGGCACAGAGTAGCAAGTACAGGAGCATGTGATGGCACCGGGTCTGGAGGAGTGTGTTACCTCTTTGGCTCAGGCCGCTGGGATCCACAACTTAAACAACTGTGTGGTCCTTTGTGACTGTTGTGGGAATGGGCATGCTGCAGTGGCTGCAAGAGCTGCTGGGGTCCTCAGTAGCATCTCCAGGTCCAGTGGCTAGGGACCAGGTCAGGCAGTGGTGATGGCTGGAGCCAGTGGTGTGCACACATTCAGTTGCAGGGACCAGCTGTAGGTGCCTACGTAGTGACAGAGGCCAGATGCAGACAGACATGTTTTGATGGGGCCAGGACAAGCAGCAAGGGCCAAGGCCAGCTATGGGCTCACTGGCAGCCTACGGGGCTCTGGCTGTCAGTGTGCTATCCTTTGGCTGTACAGTATCCCCCTGGACATTCATACTGTGAGAGGCTGGTGTTGGGGGTTGCACCAGGGGTGTGCAGGTACTTAGCTAGAGGATCTAGCTCTGAGTGTGCACATGGCAGTAGGTGTCAGCTGTGGGGGTCTAGGCTGGAGTCTGGTACTCACGTAGACACAGAGTCCTGGGCAGTCTAGATCCCAGGTTCATTGGGGGTTGGGGGGAAGGCAGAGTAGGAATAAGGGAAGGACCCAGGCAGCTGCTGGCATCAGCAAACATGAATACCTGTGGGGCAAAAGCTGGGGGAATATGCAGGTTGTTGACAGAGCAGGTCACTGTGAACTGTGGTCACTCCCACTGGCTGTTCTTGGTAGTCTCTGCCTTCACCCTCTTGTTCCTAACCCTCTCTGTTTGTCTCAGCTTTGCCCCCTGGGTGGGGTGAGATCAAAGCAAGACCTTTGTGTAGCACCCCAAACAATGGAGAAGCTGGTGGCCCACCCTACTCTTTCCTGGTGAAAGGAACTCTTTCCAGCTGGGAAGTTCCTGTTGGCAGTGAGCAGTGGGATTGATGAAGGAGGCAAAATGAAAGTGTCTTCCTTCTCTTCTTGTGTGGTTATTCTCAGGATTTTTGTTCCACTGTTTTGCTAATGTTTCTTAAGTGGACTCCAGAAGCTCTCTCTCAGAGCTCTTTTTGTTCATGGATAGCTGTCTATTACTGAGCTTTGTGGGACAGAGGCTAGGATCTCCTATGTGGGTTGTCATTTTGGTGATGTCACTCCTCTTGGGGCTTTAGTTTTCATTCTATTTTATTTTTTTTATAATTTTTTTTAATGTTTATTTTTGAGGGACAGAGAGACCGAGTGAGAGCGGGGGAGGGGCAGAGACAGAGGGAGACAGAATTTGAAGCAGGCTCCAGGCTCTGAGCTGTCAGCACAGGAGCCCGACATGGGGCTTGAACCCATGAACTGTGAAATCATGACTTGAGCTGAAGTCAGACGCTTAACTGACTGAGCCACCTAGGCGCCCCTAGTTTTCATTTTAAATCCAATCTAATTTTACTTTTACACACAGGTAATATATAGGTAATTTGTGGTTTCCTGAGAGTATCTCTATGCTTGATAAAAAACACAAAAGTTTTCTGTCATTTCTAGGGATTTGGGGGCAGGCCTGCATACATACTCAGCTTCTTATGTACTCAGCTTCATATGTGCCCATCTTCTTAATCCAATCCTCCAATATAATTCTCTACTATATAATAAACTAAATAATCTATGTAGTAATAAATAGGTCAGTAATAATCGACTAAATAAAACGCTGATGTCCTGTGGGGTGTATTTATTTCCTTTGGATGATATAACAAATGGCCTCAAACTCGGTGGCTTGAACAGCAGAACTTTATTTTCTCACAGTTCTGGAGTCCAGAGGTCTGAAATCACATTATGTTCCCTCCAAAGGCTTTTTGGAAGAATCCTTCTTTGCCTCTTTCAACTTCTGGTGGCTCCAGGTATTCCTTGGCGTGTGGCCACATCCCTGCAATCTCTGTGTCCATCTTCACATGGACTTCTGCTCTTTGTCTTTGGGTGTCTGTGTGTTTCCCTCTTCTGTCTCTTATAGGGACACTTGTCATTGGATTTAGGGCCCACCTGGTTAACTGGGATAATCTTATCTTAAGATCCTTAACCTAGCTGCAAAGATCCATTTTCCCAATAATGTCGTATTTAAAAGGCTGGGGTGTTAGCATGTGGACATAACTTTTGGGGGCCACCATTCAACCAAGCAGAACATCTGGAAGTCACATTTAGAAATACTCTGGTGTTATAAATTGCAGCATTTGGTATCTTGTGGAGTAGGTAAACATTACTGTTATATAATGCATATCTGCTCCCACAGATTCTTTTAAACTTTTCTCCAATTTCTTCCCCTTTGCTACCTTATCTGTAGGGGAGGCTTACAAAAAAGCAAAAGAAAAGTGTACTCACCAGAAATCTTTAACTGCCAGTATTTGCTGTACCCTTATGTCCTGAGAAGAATAGATAATAGTAATCAAACCACCTATTCTTTTCCTAAGTCCTGCACCAGTATTCACTCCATAATCTCACACATGGTTTTCTTTTGTGAGGCTAGGGTGAAATCCATAAAATAAATTAAATAATAGTGAACCCGAGTTGGACCTTTGCAATGCAGGTGACTCAGTTACAAGTAAAGCATTTCAAATTCTTGAGGTAAAATCACAGTGGATAATGCCAAGCTGCCATTCTTTTCCCAACAGTTCATTCTCTAGGCATTAGGTTCTCTGAGGCTTTGGCTTAACTCTGCTTGGGGGTCATTTCTTTCTTTGTAAAAAAATTTTTAACATTTATTCAATTTTGAGAGAGACAGAATACAAGTAGGGGAGGGGCAGAGAGAGATAGGGAGGCAGAATCCAAAGCAGGCTCCAGGTTCTGAGCTGTCAACACAGAGCCCAGTGTGGGGCTTGAACCCATGAACTGTGAGATCTTGATGTGAGCCAAAGTGGGACACTTAACTGACTGAGCCACCCAGGCACCCCCATTTCTTTCTTTTGTAAGAGGCAGTCAGAATCCTCCTGTGAACGTTTCTTTTAAGTAGCCTGGATTATCGGCTTTCCTCATATACCATTTCGCGAGGTGCTTTTTTCTCTGGGGTAACTTGCAGGTAGAAGGAGTGAGATGATGGGGATAAGGTGTGACAGAAAACCTTAGGGACATGTGAAGCCCCCTCAGGGAACTGGAGATTTGGTTTGGTGTGTTCAGACCGCTTGGCAGGGTCTGATTTCCTTTCCAGGCCCTAAATACTTATTGAGTTATTTTTAACCCCTAGCCCCAGGAGGTTTAGATCCCTTAGTAGATGGAACCCAGCATTTCTGACCTAACAGTGTGGCTAGTGTGGTGGTAACATGCTATGGGACAGGAAGATGAAACCATTCCTGACTAAAGAACCTGTTTTAGCAAGAGTATTAGTGCTTCCCTCTCTTCTCTCTCAGGGACACTGCCATGCAGACACAAGGAATGCGGCGACTGTGAAGGTTGACCATAGACAAGGATTAGTAAGACTTAAAATTCTGGAGAGACAGGGAAACTGGATCTCAGGTCTATTTCTTTGTTCAAGGTTTAATGAGCTTTGAATTCAGGGAGAGAATCAGAGTGAACTCCATTGTTTAGGGAGATGATGCAGAACTTAATGGAGAAACCATTATATATTTGTAACAGGATGTTAAATGGGACTTTTCCCCTTGGGTTAGAATTTTAGCCAAAGCACAAAATGGAGAACATTAGAAAAAGGGCCACCTCTGTAGGGTGTCCTAAACATGGCCTATCTTGCACAATTACCAACTGCCACCCCACTGTCCTGTCTCAGCCTGTGTAAGAAGAGGACTGGGAGAGGGAGGGAGTCATCTGAGAATTGGGTCTTTTGGAGGATGCAGTATTTGTGGTAAAAAGTTTAGCATCTTCTAGAAGCCCTGGGGTAGGGACAATAATAAGACAGTCTTTCTTGAAGATTGGGAGGTGCCTGTTAGTGGAGGAGGCTAGCTTTTCATTTCCTGTTTGGACACCTGCTTGGGCAGTGGAACTGACGACCTGCCCATATTCTTAGTCCAGTGGAGGAGAAGAGAATTATAAAGACATGACAGGACCAGGTGGGGTGGGGAGTGGCTGCACAGCAGGCTAGTGAGGTACCTGTGGGTCATCTGGACTTTGAGGAGGGTCCTTGAGCTATTTGCTGGTTTTTAGTCACTCAGGAGGCTGCAAGCTAGACCTTCCAGAATCCCAGCAGCAGAGGCCATGGGATGGGTTGCTGGTGTTTAGAGCCAAGGAAAGGGTCTTGTGACAGATTTTGAGGCTGAGCTTGATTTCCCACAGCAGGGAACAATAGTAGGGTGGGGAGGCCTTGGTTAGCATTTAAATGTTTGCTTTCTGAAGGCACAGTGGGTCAGAGGAGTTGTAACAAGAAAGAATAGTAACCTCTTCCAATCAGGTCAGGAGACATTCTTTGTTCCCCCTGGTGTTCTTTCTTGCCTCAGCCCTGGAGGAGGTAGAAGGTTTAAAAGGGTAGACAGGAGATGTGTAAAGAACAGGCCATGTCCCTTCCCTGTTCCAAGTGCCTGGAGCCACAGTACAACATGTTTTGGGGAAAGAGAAAACTTTAAGTTATAGATGAAATTGACACTTTCAGTTGGGACTGGACTGAGTTAACAAATGAAAATATTTGGAAGCATGTGGAATCTGACCAAGATGTCATTAGGCACCAGAAAGGGGGCATCCATCCCACAGGGTTGGAAGCAGTGGCTGGGACTCTCCATGCACAGATTAAATTTTTTTTTTTTTAACGTTTATTTATTTTTGAGACAGAGAGAGACAGAGCATGAACGGGGGAGGGGCAGAGAGAGAGGGAGACACAGAACCGGGAAGCAGGCTCCAGGCTCTGAGCCATCAGCCCAGAGCCCGACGCGGGGCTCGAACTCACAGACAGTGAGATCGTGACCTGAGCTGAAGTCGGACGCTTAACCGACTGAGCCACCCAGGCACCCCTCCATGCACAGATTAAACTGAATAGCTTACTACTTCTGTCCATTTCTAAGTCAATAGTGGATTCAAGTCAGGGACAAGACTCACACTCAAAACTCTTTGGAAAGCATAAAGCACTTTTTAATGTAGCAGTTAATAATAGATTTCACTTATGATTGGGTGGATGGGTAATAGTATTGATGCAGGTGCCAAGGAATATTTTTCACTTAGAACCTGATGGTTAAAAATAATATAGCATTTTCAGAACTCTTCATAAGTTGTTTGTTATTTTTAAGAAAATTACTAAACTAGTTTAAAACCTAGAAACATCTCATGTAGTACTGGAACATATCGTTTTATTTTCTATGTTATTTGTATTTTCAAAGAAGTAGCTCTTGATTGTTTCCACTGTTTTACTAATTCAATTCATTAATTTCTACTCTTATGAATTCCTTTCTTTATTTTACATCGATTTTGGTTTTTCTTTGCTTTAATACTTAATTTATTACAAGCAGTTTTCCTTTATCAGTACGCAACTTTAGTGGTATAAATTTCTTTTAGATAACAGCTTTGACTGTTTTTGTACATTTTAGGATATAATGGTATTATTATTATTTAGTATTAAACATTATATAAGAGTTAATTTTTCTCTTTGATCTAAGAATTACTTAGGAGACTGGCCTTTAATTTCTAAGTGTTTAACTTTTGTTTCTTTTAATTTCAAATCTTTATCAGTTTATTGCTTTGGGAACAGAGAGGGTAACTTACACAATTTCTGCTTTTTGGAATTTATAGGCTCTCTTTGTAGCATAATATGTGACAAATGTTTATATTTTTTATAGGTGTTGGAAAATAAGTTCTGTTTTCTGTAGAGTTGAGAGTTAGCTACTAGCACTTAAATCAGACTTACTAATGACAGGATTCAGAGTCTCCTTACCATTGTTTTTGACCAGTTAATCTGTTGAAGATTAGAATGGTGAGTGAAATCCTTCCACTACTATTATACTTATATGACTTTATTCTTGCCTTATTAGATGTTTTTGCTGTATATAAAGAAGTTCATGGAAATAATATCCCTAATTTGAATTATATTCTTCATCAATGTGAAATAATTCTACTTTCCCTTGAATTATTTAAAAACACTTGTGCAGCAGATTTTTTTATTATAATAAGTATTTGTTGTAAAATTCTAAAATAATATAAACTTGCATAAGTAAAAGCCAAGGTCTTCTTGGTCTCTTCCAAGAATTTCATTCCCACTCTGTACCATTATTAAAAGTTTGTTGTATAGTCTTCCAGACTTAAAAAAAATCTCTCTCTTTCTCTGTATGTGTGTGTGTGTGTGTGTGTGTGTGTGTGTGTATATATATGTAATTTTAGATATGTAATCTTTTGAAATTCAATAATATGATATGGATAGCTGTGTCATCTTTTAATGGCTACCCATTACTTAACTGTATAAATTTACCATAATTTATTTAACAATTCTCCTTTTTAATAAGTCTTTGAATTAGTGGTTTTTGCTCTTATATGCAATTTTAGATCTTGAATTCTCTTTTTATCTGATACAGTTTTGTGAAATTCTGTTCTTTATTTTTCATGAACCTGATATACCTTTGCCCATTCATTTGAAAAATACTGCTTTTGAAAGTATGTTTTTTTAAAAGTTTTCTGTCCAAATGTTTCCTTAACCATGAGGACTTCCCTAAGCATGCTTTAAAAAATAGCACTTTCCTCCTCCACTTCACCTACTCTTCCTGATTCTTCTTCCTAGCTTTATTTCTCCATAGCGCATTTATCACCACCTGATACTTGTTTGTATATTTATTATTATTGTTTGTTCCTTCCCACCTCTCTAAACTAAAATGTAAATTCTGTGAGGACAGGACCTTGTATCTGTTTGGTTCATTACTTTATCCTCAGTTCCTGACATAATGTATGGCATGTAGTAAATACTCAATACGAATTTGTTGAATGGATATATTAATCCCTTTAGTTTAAACTTTGTCTCTTTTTTTTTTTTTTTGATTATTTTATTAAAGTTGACTGATGCTCCAAAGTTTAGCTTTGGCCTCACTCTTTACCTAAAATTGTGCCATTCAAGCTGTGGCTTTGTTTTCAAGTTTTAGAAGACCAAATCACCAAATGCCTACTCTAGTGTCATTTCTGGAGTCCCTAAACTGACTGCTTCTGGTTTCCTAGCCTGTTGAGAGATATCTGAGTGATTATTGATAGATATGAATTTAGTGCTTTTGTGTTGCCTGTAAAATTGGTGTTTCTGGTGATGTTCTCTGTTCCTTTCTAGTCTTTGTTGCTTTTGGTCTTTCTTTCCCACTCAAGGAGTCCCCTTTAATATTTCTTGCAGGGCTGGTTCAGTGGTCACAAACTACTTTAGTTTTTGTTTGTCTGAGAAACTCTTTATCTTTTCTACTATTCTGAATGACAGCCTTGCTTCATAGAATATTCTTGGCTGCAGGTTTTTCCCATTCAGCACTTTCAATATATCCTGCCACTCCTTTCTAGCCTGCCAAGTTTCTCTGGACAGATCTGCTGCAAACCTGATCTCTCTTCCATTTTGGGTTAAGGAATTTTTTTCCTTTGCTGCTTTCAGGATTCCTTCCTTGTCTGTGTATTTTGTGAATGTGACTATGGTATGTCTTGGTGATGGTCATCTTTTGTTGAATATAATGAGAGTTCTCTGTGCTTCTTGGATTTCCCAGATTGGGGAAGTTTTCAGCTATAATTTGCTCAAATAAACCTGCCCCCTTTTCTCTCTCTTCATCTTCTGGGACTCCTGTGATTATGTTTTAAGGAGTTGCAGAGTTCTCTAAGTCTACCTTTGTGATCCATTGCCTTCCTTTCCCTTTTCTTTTCAGCTTCATTACTTTCCATGATTTTATCTTCTGTATCACTGATTCGTTTCTCTGCTTTGTCCATCTTCATTGTCATGGCATCCATTTGGGTTTCATCTTGGTTGTAGCATTTTAAATTTCGGCCTGACTAGTTCTTAGTTCTTTTATCTCTGCAGTAAGGGATTCTCTAGTGTCTTCTGTGCTTTTTGTTTCAAGCCCAGCTAGTATCCTTATAATTGTTTTAAATTCTAGTTCAGACATGTTACTTGTATCTGTATTGACTAAATCCCTGGCCATTACTTCTCCCTGTTCTTTCTTTTGGAATGAATTCCTCTGTCTTGTCATTTTGTCAAGGTAACTGTTTTTTGTGTGTGATTGTTAGGAAAAGCTGTTATATTGCTGTTCCTGAGAGTAATGGCTATATTAAGAAGAGGTCCAAAAAGAAATAAAAGGAAGCTAGATCTTAGATGTGTTTTGGTCTGCTTGTTAAAAGAAGCTAGAGCTGGGGTGCCTGGGTGGCTCAGTTAGTTGGGTGTCTGACTTCAGTTCAGGTCATGATCTCATGGATCATGGGTTGCAGGCCTGTGTTGGGCTCTGTACCAACAGCTCACAGCATGGAGCCTCCTTGAGATTCTGTGTCTCCCTCTCTCTCTGCCCCTCCCCTGCTCATGCTCTGTCTCTTCTCAAAAATAATAATAATAATAATAAAGGGTAGAGCCAAACTAAATAAAGAAATAAGTAAATAGTAACTTTTTCTGTATCCATCTTTTCCCCCCCCCCCCCCCCCCCCCCCCCCCCGCGCACAAAACAAAGGAAGCTAGATCCTGTTTTCCTTAAAGCTGAAGATTTGCAACACTCTGTGATCAGTAGACTTGGCGCGTATGACAGGTCTGTGCTGGCCTTCTGGGGGTGGGGCCTGCTGCACTGATTCTCCTGCAGACTTGCCCCAGTGGAGATGTACCTGCAAGGCACAGACGGGTGGGGCTTGGTGTGAGTGGCTCTGGCCTCCACTTGGTGGCACTGTTATGCTCACTAAAGTCAGTAAGTGTTGAGGGGCAGGGGGTGGGGGGTGGGAAAGGAAATAGCATTGCCCAGCTCTCTCCAGAGCAGGGAGTTTATGCCTGCCACTCCTCAGGAAACCCTCGCAGAAGAGCAGTCACCCTTCCTGTTCCATTAGATCCCGGCCTTCACTCAGTGTTTGAGCTGTCGCCTGCCAGGCAGCACAGCACTCTTGTGTTTTATCTCAGGTGCACCTGGGTTTTGAGACTCCAAACTGAAGACATACCTGGGGTGCAGACCTGTGCTGATCCTCTGGGGGAGGGTCTCACTGTGCTGTGGCCTGGAGCCGGTTTGTCCCAGAAAACAGTCACAGGACCGTGCAGCAGCTTGGAGTTTATGGTAGAGTGCAGCAGTAGCCGGCACCAAGGCTTGTTGCCCTCAGTCGGTGTCTTTGTTCCTATGCCAGTGAACAAGGCAGCTCAGTAGTGCCCACAGGGTCTTTTGTCCCTGGAGAGGTCATGCTGGCATTCCCAAATGCATTCCAAGAAGGGGAACTGTTTCTCCTTGTGCAACCTAGGGTAGCCTCAAACCATGTTGCCTGCTCCTGGGTCGCCATGCTCCTTCCCCAGTGGAGCACCATGAAGTGCACCAGGCATGACCCTAGTCATGGCACAGACCTCTAAAACTCCAGACTTTGTGCTCCATTGCTTATAAAAACTTGTGGTATTCAGCCCCTCTCCTTTTCCCAGTCAGTGGTTTTGGGGAACAGATTTTCTTGTGGAATCCCCTGCACATATTTGCACTCTTTCTCTTTCTTTCTCTCTCGCTCCTATCTCCATGATCAGGGGTCTCTCCCCTCCAAGTGTCTGCACCTCTTTTCTCCCCCAAATCAACTCTCTGTAGCTCTAGCTTCTAAGAGGTGGTCGTTTTCTATTTGTACATGTGCAGTTTTGTTCTCTCAGTACTCAGATTGATTTCTTGGGTGTTCAGAATGAATTGATATATATACATCTGTGTTCAAGGGATGAGGTAAGCTTAGAGTCCCCCCTACTCCTCTCTATCTGAACTCCTCTTTCTGAGAGATGTCTGGATCTCAAAACAGCCAATAACAGTAAATCAATTTAAAGAAATATTTTAAACTTAAAAAGGAAAATCAGTGCAATGTCATGTATTATCATTGCCATTGCAAAACAACAACAACAACAACAACAACACCCCAACATTGTGAAGGGTATCAATAACTTCAGGCTTGAAAGATATGATATTATGTTCACACCCTTTACTTCTAGGTTCAGAAAGGAATCGCAGCGTGAGGTACCATGGTAAGATTACTGGCTGTAAGGTATCAGACCACTTATTATTGTTCCTCAGCCAAAGACAAGCACCATAATATCCAAGAGGTTTTAAAATTGCCTTGTCAAATAGTCATACAAAATATTCAAATAGGATGAAGGAGTAGCAACTACATGTTTAAAGTCTTCCTGAATACTTAGTAATACCTACAAGCCAGGACTGAGAATCTGTGGGCCTCTTGAAGATAAAATAGTTTATTTGCTGGAACCTGCTGAAAAAGTACCTTAACTGATGAACTTGAAGGTGCATGATATCTACTAGAAGGATTCATTTCTTACACTGCTCCAGGAAAGATAGTGAAATCATTGTGCATCTAATGAAAGCTAAGATGCAAATAGGAATCCAGACTGTTTTTCTCTCTTGGAAGTCATTTAGGTGCCCTATTGTCATGTTTGTAGATCTAAGGATTAAGGACACGTTAAAATAGTACGTTTTTGCATAATATTAAAAAAATATATAAATGAGGGCAAAAAACTGCATTTGCTCCTGAAACTATTCTGAAAACAGCTTCTTCCAGCAATGCACAGAGATTCCATTTGTTAGGTTGCTTCAGTGAAATTGCACAATCACTATTGACTAGAGCTTAAGTCCTGAAAGAGAAGAGTAGGCAAAATTCCTTTAAGCCAGTTGCTGCTAGAGTGGAAGGGCAGCATTACTATCAGCAGTAGTCTATTTTGACTAGATTTGGCAAAAAAAAAAAAAAAAAAGTTCCTTTTGCTAACTTCAGTTGAAAGGAAGGGTCTATTGGATTTTGTAAATACGTGGTACATTGACCATGCATGGAAGGTGAATCACTGGCGGTTAATGAAGCTGAGAAATGATTATTCCTGCACTATAATGTCAACTTTAATATTTGAGAAATAATACATTAAATATTCAGATCAAACTGATGATTCAGTTTATTTTCTGGGAAAATTTTCAGATTTATCCTGTCTCAAGAATTTCATCCAATGGTAGTGAGCTTCAGCATTGGTTTTGGCCTCATTTGAATGTTGAGTTCAAACTTGACCCTTCACTATTGGGCCAATTCATATATTTGTTACATTTCTATTAAATTTTAAGTAGATACAAAGTAACAAAATACAAAGCATCACTTACCTACTCCTTGATTTAAGAAAAAGAACAACACACTGTTACTGTTAAGTACCTTGGGTGCCTTCCCCAGGTCCATCCTTTTTCCCTAGAAGTATCCCACTCTTCTGAATTTTGCATCTATCAGTTCCTTACTTGTATTTACAGATTCATGGCCTGCACGCTTGCATTGTTGAATACTATATTTTTAATATATTTGTAGTTTTTCTATAACAAAATTTTTAATGTTTTTAAACATTATGTCCATGTTGTAATATTCATTTTGGCACTATCGTAATGTTGTAATGTATGTCCATGTTGTAATATTCATGGCACTATTGTATTTCATGATGTGAACGTTCTACATGTTTATTTATTCATTCTACTCTTTATGTACATGTGTTGTTTTGATTTTTTAAAATTTTACTCTTTCACACAGTATTTCATGAATATGCTTACGTCATGTGTGCCAATGCATAAATGCAAGGGTTTTTCTGATGTGTGTGTGTGTGTGTGTGTGTGTGTGTGTGTGTGTAAATGGAGGGGAGTGGGCATGGGTAATGATGGAGTGTGAGGTTGGAAGTCAAGTTTCATTTTCTTCATGCAGATGTCCAGTTGTCTCAACCATTTTTTCCCCAATCCCATGGGTGTCACCTCTATATCAAGTGCCATTTGTGACTTAGCCTATGTCTAGTCACTCTATTCCGTTCCATAGGCTTCTTTGTTTCTTGGGGTATTGATACGGTATTGAGTCTTCCAAGCCATGAACAGTGACATTTCTCTCCATTTATTTAGGTCACTTCTGTCTTTTAGTGAAGCTTTATAACTTTCCTATCAGAGGTACCACACATTTTTTCCCTGTGGCCCTTTGAAGATGTCAGAAGCACTGCTCAGCCTCTGAGCTGACTCTTGTTGATTGGCCATTGTGCTTTTGGCAAAATTCCAGACTCTCATCTTTGGCTTTCTATTTTCTTATAGATCCTGGCCCAGTAATTTCATACTGTCTTTTTAGCTTGATACTTTAAATAACATGATTTTTTATATTCTCTCTGGGTATTTTAGTTTTCTTCAGCAGGAGAGTTGGCCCAAATTAGTGTACCACCCCTGGGAGGAAGTCCCCAGATCTTCTTCTACTTGCATCCTCTAGATCTTTCCAATTTATCTCCTCTTCCTTTTCCCTTCTCTCATATCTCTTCTGCACCAAGCTTCACTTTACTGTTTGCTTCTTTCTTCCTGTTAGCTTCATTTCTTTCAGCTTCTCTGATGGCCCCTCCTTTCCCCCGTTTTTGTATTTCAATTAAAATTATAGCATGTTTCATGATCGAGACAAACAGAAATGAGCTTGGTGGAAACCACAAGCATTATTAGCACATCCCTCAAAACAAAACAACACAACAGTCCCGCTAGGATTCAGCCATAAAGCACATTTACTTATCATGTACAGGATTCAGAAAGCTCATAGAGGCAAATCAAGAGGCAGTGTGGCAGTGTTGAGAGAACTTGGCTTCAGATTAAGATAGACTTGCACTTTAGTCTCTCTCTACCACTTGATAACTGTGGAAACGGGCACATTGAGGGACTGTGATTAATTAATGTAAGCTGACCTCTTTTTTTCCTTTTGGTTAGTCAGTAGATCTATATTTTGTCTAAGCTGCACAATTGCCCTGATGCTCTTTATATTCCACAGTAGACAGAAGAGTTCATTTTTTCATTAAAAGAAGAGATCACTGTAGATCCTTTATCTGAAGTCCCAATAGGTAAATATTATGGGCTGTCAAATGTTTCAGGTACTTTGAATCATTTTGAAATTTGAATTGTCCAATTCTCTGGATTAGCTGATGGCATCACATTACCTAATTAAGTAAATGTCTATTCTTTGGTATTTCTTTGGTTGACACTAAGAAAAAGAGTATGGTTTTGATGTAGGAGACTTTGGGGAGAGGTCACTGAAGATTAATAACAAAGGATTTAGGGCAGGGAGGAGGAGAGGGCTTTTGAGAGATTAACGTTTCAGGAGTTGGAAATGAATATAGCCCTTGCCAGAGATGTGTATCTCAATTTACACAAAAGATCAATTTATGAAAATTTGTATATGCATTAACTTTTAATAAGTGTAATCACATTAGAATTTCCCAAAGGGTATTAGCACATAATGAAACCTGGTTATGAAACCTTTTGTAAAATGAAATGTGTTCTTTTCCTTTTTTTAAAATATCAAATTATATTAAAATAAATATTACCTGGGCTTTGAAATGTTAACTATTAAAAATATCCTTGAAGTATAAACATCTTATTCACTTATGAAGGAGCAGGTTTTTCTAAAATAGACCAGAGTAAAAAGTAGCATATTTTCACCTACTTGAATCCTAACATACGTATTTTTCTAAGGAATATATTTTAGGTTTAAATTTTAGCAGATTGAGTATTTAGGTTTCTCTCTCTCTTTGTCTCTCTCTCTCTCTCTCTCTCTTGGTTTTTCCTTAATATAGCAGTTAGTTTTCAAAGCTGAGAACTTCTACATTTTGCTTCTTTCACTTGTACAACCTGTACATGTAGTACCATGTTCAGATAGCTGTACAAGAAACACAGATGTCATTATATTCTTACATAATATCTTATTTTTTTCCTTATAATCTAATTATTTCTCCCTTCTACTCCCCTAAGATCACTGGGGAATTTGTACAATCTAGAGTCAGTAATATACCAGGATTTAAAGTATAATTTTGTTATTTTGGGAAGCTTAATTCCAAATTCTAACTCAGTATCCAGTATCCCCTTTGGGTGATGTGTCCCAGTCCACAATACTAGCAAGTTTCATTCAGAGCCAAGTTGACAAGAGATGTGCTCAAATAAATTACCATCCCTGTTTCAACTAATGTGTTAGTAGGAAAATGAAATGATAAATTAATGGAAATATGAAAGGGGAAATGGGTGTGGATAGAAGGATGGGGTAGAAGGAATATTTTATATCTTATTAAGACAGGAGTATGGATGATTCAGTGCCTGAATGAAAAGCTTGCCCTTGAAGCTGGCCTTGGAAATTTGAAGCTCTCCAGAAAAGAAAATATAAACCCTGGAATCTCACTGTGTTGAAATTAACAGATAAAGTTTTGGTCCTCCCTGGTGTTTACAAAGAACAGATATTCATGGTTAATGACAGTTCTTTTTTAGGAAGTCACTTCTCTGCCTCCAAGAAAGTAATATTTATCTTAGAGAAGTTTCATCTCCACAATATCCTGTCTTGTGTTGTCCATCTGTTAAATTAGGAGTTTTTGTTACAAAGATCCATCAAGAAAAAATGACAAGGATAATCATGCAGCCAAGAATAATGTTCATTTACTTATTTTCTCCAGATCTCAAAGTGCTAATAAATGGGATAAATTGGTGAAAGAATGTTGATGATTTACACATTAACTGCACTTGAGGGTAGATGACAGTTTTCTTTGGAGCCCCTTTAAGGCCAAACTATGCAGATTTATCACATCTGGTTGCATTATTTACATCAAATAGTATCATACAATTTTATAGGCATTATAAACTCAGTTTTGGTATGACCCGATGTAGTCCATTTCTTTGAAGGTAGCATGAAATGCTAGGGAAGAAGGTGTTTCAACTCATAATGAGGATCAGGGAACACAGGAAGAATTTTCTGCCTTATGATTAGTGAAGCTAACCTCTGAAGTCCTCATGCTCCCAGAAGTAAGTGTTCCTCTTGGAGTTGGTTCATAGCAGTGGGGTGTTTGGGACTGGAGGTCTCTCAATGACTCGTAAGGGCCAGGGATTCTGAAAGTCCTGTACCACATGAGACAGTCCCACAAGTGAGGAACTGTGCTGCCTAAGTGCAAATAACACTCCTTTTTGAGAAACACCGCAGGAAAAATGTAAGGGCCACCGGAACTCTCTGGGTACACGTTGTCTCAGTTACTAATGCTGTGTTATAAACTGCCCTGAAACTTAGAGGATTAAAACAAAAATGGTTGTTATTTCTCATGATTCTGTGGGTTGACTGGGCTCAGCTGGGGTGTTCCTCTGCTTCATGTGGTGCAGCTGAGGACATTTGTGGAGCTGTCTTCAGCTGAGGGCACAGTTAGTCTTAGAACATTAAAGATGGCTTCCATTCTCCAGGGTCTGTCGGTATGTGGCTTCTTCTTTTTCTGTAGTCTAGCCAGAGCTTCTTTATGGCACGGTGGCTGGCTTTCAAGAGGGAGTTTTCCAAAAGTGCAAAAATGGAAGCTACAAGACTTCTTACAGTCTAACCTTGGAAATCACCCATCACTTCTGCCTCATTCTGTTGGACAAAGCAACTCCCAGGGCCAGCTGGGATTCAAAAGGGGAGGGTAAATAGAGAAGAGGAGAGGCAAAGTCTCATTGCAACAGCTACCTGGATGGGAGGGTTTGTTGCAGCATATTAAGAAATGATCCTTATGCAAATGATTACATTTAATTCCGTGTGAGGTAGGAATTATTATTAATCCCATTTTATAGAAGATGGAACTGAGGTTTTGTGGGGTTAAGTGACATGCCTAAGATCAGGCCACTGTTAAGTGATGGAGCTCAAAGCCAGCTTGCCTGATCCTAAATCCTTTTGTCTTCTTTTTTTTTTTAATTAAAAAAATTTTTTTGTGTGTTTATTTTTGAGAGAGAGAGAGAGCGACAGAGAGAGAGAGCGTGAACAGGGGAGGAGCAGAGAGATAGGGAGACACAGAATCGGAAGCAGGCTCCAGGCTCCGAGCTGTCAGCACAGAGCCCGACGCGGGGCCCGAACTCACAAACTGTGAGATCATGACCTGAGCCGAAGTGGGATGCTTAACCGACTGAGCCACCCAGGTGCCCCTGTTTTGTTTTGTTTTGTTTTGTTTTGTTTTGTTTTGTTTTGTTTTATTTTATTTTATTTTATTTTATTTTTTTAATCCTTTTGTCTTATTTTTTATTTTCTTAACTTAGAAGTTATTTCAGTGTTAGGCAAAATGAATGAGGCTTGTGAATTTGGTAAGTCTTCTCCTTTTGGTGATTGTTAAATGTCTTCTGGACTTTCAAAGGTCATGCAGATTGCCCATGGTCCCTGTACTGTAGTATCTCATCTAAGTCTCATTTCCTCAGACTGTAGTTTAAGCTTTGAATATTCCTCAATACCTTCTTCTATTCAATTTATTTATTTATTTAACTTTCAAATTGCTAATTTCTTTTTCTTTCTTTTCTTTTTTTTTTAAATATGAAATTTATTGTCAAATTGGTTTCCATACAACACCCAGTGCTCATCGCAACAGGTGCCCTCCTCAATACCCATCACCCACCCTCCCCTCCCTCCCACCCCCCATCAACTCTCAGTTTGTTCTCAGTTTTTAAGAGTCTCTTATGTTTTGGCTCCCTCCCTCTCTAACCTCTTTTGTTTTTTTTTTCCTTCTCCTCCCCCATGGTCTTCTGTTAAGTTTCTCAGGATCCACATAAGAGTGAAAACATATGGTATCTGTCTTTCTCTGTATGACTTATTTCACTTATCATAACACTCTCCAGTTCCATCCACGTTGCTACAAAAGGCCATTTCATTCTTTCTCATTGCCAAGTAGTATTCCATTGTGTATATAGAGCATACTTTCTTTATCCATTCATCAGTTGATGGACATTTAGGCTCTTTCCATAATTTGGCTATTGTTGAGAGTGCTGCTATAAACATTGGGGTACAAGTGCCCCTATGCATCAGCACTCCTGTATCCCTTGGGTAAATTCCTAGCAGTGCTATTGCTGGGTCATAGGGTAGATCTATTTTTAATTTTTGAGCAACCTCCACACTGTTTTCCAGAGCGGCTGCACCAATTTGCATTCCCACCAACAGTTCAAGAGGGTTTACATTTCTCCACATCCTCGCCAGCATCTATAGTCTCCTAATTTGTTCATTTTAGCCACTCTGACTGGCGTGAGGTGGTATCTGAGTGTGGTTTTGATTTGTATTTCCTTGATGAGGAGTGATGTTGAGCATCTTTTCATGTGCCTGTTGGCCATCTGGATGTCTTCTTTAGAGAAGTGTCTATTCATGTTTTCTGCCCATTTCTTCACTGGATTACTTGTTTTTCGGGTGTGGAGTTTGGTGAGCTCTTTATAGATTTTGGATACTAGCCCTTTGTCCGATATGTCATTTGCAAATATCTTTTCCCATTCCGTTGGTTGCCTTTTAGTTTTGTTGATTGTTTCCTTTGCAGTACAGAAGCTTTTTATCTTCATGAGGTCCCAATAGTTCATTTTTGCTTTTAATTCCCTCACCTTTGGGGATGTGTCGAGTAAGAGATTGCTACGGCTGAGGTCAGAGAGGTCTTTTCCTGCTTTCTCCTCTAGGGTTTTGATGGTTTCTTGGCTCACATTCAGGTCCTTTCTCCATTTTGAGTTTATTTTTGTGAATGGTATAAGAAAGTGGTCTAGTTTCATCCTTCTGCATGCTGTTGTCCAGTTCTCCCAGCACCATTTGTTAAAGAGACTGTCTTTTTTCCATTGGATACTCTTTCCTGCTTTGTCAAAGATTAGTTGGCCATATGTTTGTGGGTCTAGTTCTGGGGTTTCTGTTCTATTCCATTGGTCTATATGTCTGTTTTTGTGCCAGTACCATGCTGTCTTGATGATGACAGCTTTGTAGTAGAGGCTAAAGTCTGGGATTGTGATGCCTCCTGCTTTGGTCTTCTTCTTCAAAATTACTTTGGCTATTCAGGGTCTTTTGTGGTTCCATACAAATTTTAGGATTGCTTGTTCTAGCTTCAAGAAAAATGCTGGTGCAATTTTGATTGGAATTGCATTGAATGTGTAGATAGCTTTGGGTAGTATTGACATTTTGACAATATTTATTCTTCCAATCCGTGAGTACGGAATGTTTTTCCATTTCTTTATATCTTCAATTTCCTTCCTAAGCTTTCTATAGTTTTCAGCATACAGATCTTTTACATCTTTGGTTAGATTTATCCCTAGGTATTTTATGCTTATTGGTGCAATTGTGAATGGGATCAGTTTCTTTATTTGTCTTTCTGTTGCTTCATTATTAGTGTGTAAGAATGCAACTGATTTCTGTACATTGATTTTGTATCCTGCAACTTTGCTGAATTCATGTATCAGTTGTAGCAAACTTTTGGTGGAGTCTATCAGGTTTTCCATGTATAATATCATATCATCTGCAAAAAGTGAAAGCTTGACTTCATCTTTGCCAATTTTGATGCCTTTGATTTCCTTTTGTTGCCCTATTGCTGATGCTAGCACTTCTAACACTATGTTAAACAGCAGTGGTGAGAGTGGACATCCCTGTCGTGTTCCTGATCTCAGGGGGGAAGCTCTCAGTTTTTCCCCATTTAGGATGATATTAGCTGTGGGCTTTTCATAAATGGCTTTTATGATGTTTAAGTATGTTCCTACTATCCCGACTTTCTCGAGGGTTTTTATTAAGAAAGGATGCTGAATTTTGTCAAATGCTTTTTCTGCATCGATTGACAGGATCATATGGTTCTTTTCTTTTATTGATGTGATGTATCATGTTGATTGATTTGCAAATGTTGAACCAGCCCTGCATGCCAGGAATGAATCCCACTTGATCATGGTGTATAATTCTTTTTATATGCTGTTGAATTCGATTTGCTAGTGTCTTCTTGAGAATTTTTGCATCCATATTCATCAGGGATATTGGCCTGTAGTTCTCTTTTTATGCTGGGTCTCTGTCTGGTTTAGGAATCAGAGTAATGCTGTCTTCATAGAATGAGTCTGGAAGTTTTCATTCCCTTTCTATTTTTGGAATAGCTTGAGAAGGATAGGTATTATCTCTGCTTTAATGTCTGGTAGAATTCCCCTGGGAAGCCATCTGGTCCTGGACTTTTATTTGTTGGGAGATTTTTGATAACTGATTCAATTTCTTCACTGGTTATGGGTCTGTTCAAGTTTTCTATTTCTTCCTGTTTGAGTTTTGAAAGTATGTGGGTGCTTCGGAATTTGTCCATTTCTTCCAGGTTGTCCAGTTTATTGGCATATAATTTTTCATAGTATTCCCTGATAATTGCTTGTATGTATGAGGGATTGGTTGTAATAATTCCATTTTCATTCATGACTTTATCTATTTGGGTCATCTCCCTTTTCTTTTTGAGAAGCCTGGCTAGAGGTTTATCAATTTTGTTTATTTTTTTAAGAAACCAACTCTTGGTTTCGTTGATCTGCTCTACAGTTTTTTTTAGATTCTATATTGTTTATTTCTGCTCTGATCTTTATTATTTCTCTTCTTCTGCTGGGTTTGGGGTTGCTGTTCTGCTTCTAGTTCCTTTAGGTATGCTGTTAGAGTTTGTGTTTGGGATTTTTCGTGTTTCTTGAGATAGGCCTGGATTGCAATGTATTTTCCTCAGGACTGCCTTCACTGCATCCCAAAGCATTTGGATTATCGTATTTTCATTTTCATTTGTTTCCATATATTTTAAATTTCTTCTCTAATTGCCTGGTTGACCCATTCATTCTTTAGTAGGGTGTTCTTTATCGTCCATGCTTTTGGAAGGTTTCCAGACGTTTTCCTGTGGTTGATTTCAAGCTTCATAGAATTGTGGTCTGAAAGTATGCGTGGTATGATCTCAATTCTTGCATACTTATGAAGGGCTGTTTTGTGACCCAGTATGTGGTCTATCTTGGAGAATGTTCCATGTGCTCTTGAGAAGAAAGTATATTCTGTTGCTTTGGGATGCAGAGTTCTAAATATATCTGTCAAGTCCATCTGATCCAATGTATCATTCAGGG